>NC_142947.1:35005999-35048499 GCF_046866305.1 Octopus bimaculoides | reverse complement strand
CACGAAATCACATAAAAAATCTTGCAAACCAAATCCAAAAACGAAATATATATATATATATATATGGATATTTTCATTAATATTTACCAGAAGCAACAGAGTGACTCAGGGTCCATGAGTTTCGTGTATTGGCACTTATCAAGAGTTTGATAAGTGGCAATGCACGAAATTCTCAGACCCTGAGTCACTCTGTTGCTTCTGGTAAATATTAATAAAAATATACATATATTCATGTTTTGAGTTCTATTTTTCCTGCTTGCATTAACATACCTATATATGTGGATATATAAATATGTTTGCATATATATATCTATATATATAAGGCTGAGAATGTGTGCATGTGTGTGTGTGTGTGTGTGTCTGTCTGTCAGTGTGCATCACTAAAACTCGAGAACTATCCAACCAATTTCATTCAGAATTTTATACATGCCTTACTTAGAGTCCCTGCAGAGTCATGGACCTAAAAATGTTCAACTTCTTCCCTACTGCGAGCCGGGAGCAATCTCTTATCTCTCACACTATTTCAGTATTACATGTCAAAAGCGAAAACAACATCTCTCTATTGTAATGTGAGATATTTTCAGTTTAATAGTGTCACTATTAATACTGAAACTATTAACTCACATACATACATACATTATACATACATACATACATATATATGCATGTATATATGTGTATATACATCTGCACATATGTATATATATATGTATATACATGGATGCATATGTATAGATGTATATATAGATTTATATGTATATATGTATGCATATATATGTGTGTATATGTATATATATGTATATATGTATATATATATATATATTTATATATATGTATGTATATAATTATGTATATATATATATATTTATGTACAAAAATATATATATTGAACTACAAAAGCTCAAAGACAATATAATGTATGGGTATATTTATTTTTTTTTATATATTATTGTTTTATATATTATTTTCTTCATTTTGTACTTCTTTGTAAAAAAACATTTTCATTCTCCTTCTTGATAATTTGCTTCTTCGCAATGAAAACCGGTTAGAAAAAATCTTTATTAAATTATGCTTCTAGTTCAGCATTCTGTTTTTTTTTCATTTTCCTATATTTATGTATATATATATATATGTATGCATGTATATATGTGTATATATACATATGTTTACATCCATATATGTATATATATAGATGTTTAAGTATATAAATCTATATGCATATATATTTATCTGTATGGGTGTGTGTATATATATATATATATATGTATATATATATATATATGTACGTATATATACGTATATTTATGTATATATACATGTGTGTGTATATATATGTACATATACATATATATATATATATATATATATATATATATATATATATACTACACTCTCTGAGTGGTTGGCGTTAGGAAGGGCATCCAGCTGTAGAAACTCTGCCAAATTTAGATTGGAGCCTGGTGTTGCCATCCGGTTTCACCAGTCCTCAGTCAAATCGTCCAACCCATGCTAGCATGGAAAGCGGACGTTAAACGATGATGATGATGATGAGATATATATATATATATATATAATATAAATAATACATGACAATATGCATATATACATACATGTATGTACATACCTACATCTACCTGTATATATAGATGCATATCTGGGTACAGGATGTTGCAAAAAAACATGGACAAAATGATAAACAGAGTACAGAAAACACACAGGCCACATAGAGAGCATTTCCTTCATCAGCTGCCACCATTCTAAAACAGAGTAATAAGGCGTTTCGATAGAACATCTTTAACCCCTGGGAATTACCAGGTACACCTACGAGTCGCCTTTATATATATATATTTATATTTATATATTTATATATTTGATCCTTTATATTGAACACTCAATATTTCATCTACATTCAATACTTTCTTTCATGGTGCCATCCATTTTTATTTTATTTTATTTTATATTGTATATTGTATATTATATTATATATTGTATATTCCATATTCTATACCCCACATTGGTTCTGCAGGAATATAAATAAAACATAAAAAACAGACAGTGTTGGAACTCTTTTAAGCAAAATAATATATTCCTCTATACACAATCATACAAAAAACCCCACTTTTTTTGTATTTATTTTTACTCACATATATATATATATATATATATATATATATATATATATATTTAATATCATCTAGGTAATAACCTTATAGTATGCTTTCCAAAGCTCCTCTACTGGCATCAGCTACCATCATCTTGTACTACATATAGAGATATGTGTGCACAGTCTGTGACAGACCATGTCTGTCTTTGGCTGGCCTCAAATCTCACCTGCGAACCCATGGAAAACAAACTTCAACCAGCTATTCTGATTATATGTCTGTGCACACGTTTGAATGTGGTGTGTGCCAGAGGGTTTGCAAATCCAATGGGGGTCTTAAAAGACATGTTAGGATCCACAATGAGCAGAACTTACTTGCAGGTATTGGTAGTGCAAATCAGAGGTGCAATTTGTGTGGGTGTTCTTTCAAAACACTGTCTGGTTTAAAAAGCCACATCAGACGCCATGAAAGGGCTAAGGTGTAGGTGCAAGAGGTGGTCAAACTCTGTGTAAGGAGTAGACAACCACCATATATATATATATATATATATATATATATAAGAATTTAAGGATTGGAGAAAACGCATGTTATAATTGCATACTTTATTCTTACATATGTTTCAAAGGATTACAACCTGTGTGATCCATAGGGATCTTTGATATTAAAATTGTAACCTTCTCATATATATATATATATATATATATATATATATATGAGAGAGACTACTAGGATAAGAAGAGGCTGGGCAAAATTTAGAGAGTTTCTACTTTTGTTCAGAATGAAAGGCAGACTGCATGATATCTGTGTATGTCCAGCCATGCTACATGGCAGTGAAACATTGGCTGTGACTGCAGAGGACATATGAAGGCTTGAAAGAAATGAAGGCAGCTTACTCCACAAGATGTGAAATGTTAGTGTGCATGTACAACAGAGTGTAAGTACCTTAAGAGAAAAATTGTATACAAGTGGCATCAGATATAGTGTGCAAGAGAGAAGACTGTGCTGGTATGGTCATGTGGTGTATTATGTATGAGGACAGCTGTGTAAAGAAGTGCCGATATCTAATTGTGGAGGGAACCTGTGGAAGATGTAGAAAGCAGCTGCTATTATTCAGAAAGAATACAGAGTCAGCAATACAGTTATCAGTAAGTTTGTCTGTCAGTTTAATGCAAGATCCCCATTGGGGAAAACTGAATTTATACTGTATTTTTAAATTAAAAATACAATTATGTATGTATGTATGTATGTATGTATGTATGTATGCATGTATGCACATACCTACCTACCTACCTACCTATCTATCTATCTATCTATCTATCTACCTATACATACACACTCAAATACCCATCCACACACACACACATATGAGTGTGTGTGTGTATATATGTACATATATATGTATATATATATATATATATATATATATATATATATATATATATATATATATATATATATATGTATATATATATATATATATATATATATATATATATATATATGTATATATGTATATATATATATATGTATATATATATATATATATATATATATATATATATATATATATATATATACATATATAAGTTGTGGGTAACAAGATGTCAAATGCCATCAGATGATAGGTACATATAATGATTGCTGTGCTCAGGTCAAATTGGTGCTTAAACTTCAGTGTTAAGTGCAGGGATGTGAGATCTGTCTAAATGAAGATAGGTTATAAGCAATATATTGATATAGGTATAAAGGAACAAAAGCATAAATAAGGAGTCAACAGGTATCATTCAATTTATAAGAATATATTGAAGAGAAATGCAACTATATATATATTAAAATATATATACAGCAGATAAATTAAGAAGCATCTGGAATGTGAAAAGTTCACAGTAGTTCAGATGTAGATAGGTACACTCTAAGATAAGACAGAAATTAAGTCTATAATTTTGATATCACTTAGATAATGAAGTAGATCAATGATGTCACAGATAAAACACCTTGGCATTGATGAAACAGCAGTGTGTAAGTCGTTCTTTACAGCTGTTTCTAGAATGACTGCATTACTGGTGCAGATCTGTGCATATTATCTGCAGCACCAAAGGTTTGTTGGAAACCATCCCATTAATTTCAAAGTTATATATATATATATATATATATATATATATATGTGTGTTGATTTCTCAGCCCAAGAATTACAGCGTGATGTGCTGCTTGACTGGTCCCCCCTCTCTCTCTCTCTTTATATATATATATATATATATATATATATATGATGATGATGATCTTTTCTCCCGCCATGCCTCTGTCTACCCCTCCATCCTCTCTAAATCAGTCCCTCTCCCTCTCTCTCTATCTCTCTCTCTCTCGTAGTTTTTCCTTAAGGTTTTCAGGTTCTGGGTATATATAAATGAGAAATCCATTCTAAATTATCTCAATCTCTTCTCCGCTGACATACTACGACGAAGTCTCCAAGATGCAGATAAGATAGAGATTTTTATTTATTTACGGCCTCAAACATCTCATACCTTTCGCACTTTCGTCTGCCCTCTATTATTTATCTTGTCTCTCTCCATGAAATTCAATTGAATTCAGTTTTTGTCTTAAATTCATACTTATTCATTTTCTAAGCTTCCTAAATTCATGCTACGTATATATTCTATTCACCTAGATTTCATTGCTCTTTTAAAAATTACGATTTATGCATTGTTGTCTCTCAAATATTTAAAATCTACGATTAAGAGGCCTATCTCCTTGCTGATGGTACACTCGCCCTCCCACCCCCTCCACCGGAAGTGCATTCCTCTGTCATCCTGTCATCCTCGGCTGTCTCCCGGAACCCATCTAGTGGCCTTGGCCATCCTCTCCCCAACCTTTGGGTAGCGCATTAAGTTTGAGTAATGTTTGCAGGTTGTAGGTACTGTTTTGCTTATGAATTCTTCCAATTGCAAGTTTTCTTTTCAGGTACACGACACTGCTTCCCCCTTTCCCAGGCCACAGGCCCACACCCCAAACACCCATACTGTTAGGATTGGCACTCTCAACGTCGGCACGCTGAAAGGTAGGTCTGGTGAAATTGTTGAGATGCTTGAACGGAGACGCGTAGATATGTGCTGCATCCAGGAAGTAAGATGGAGAGGAGGTTCTGCGAGGTTCCTCACAGGCAAAGAACACAGGTCCAAGATTTTCTGGGCAGGGAACACTGACGGGGTCGGAGGCATAGGAATACTTCTAGCGGAGAAATGGGTGGATAAGGTAATCGAGGTCGTTAGAGTAAGTGACAGAGTACTTAAGATTAGACTAGTGCTTCATCATAGATTAGCTACTGTCATCTCAGCCTATGCACCTCAACCGGGGCTACCAGATGGTCTGAAAGACCAATTCTATGACACCCTCTTGCAAACTACCTCGTCGACGAGTGACAGGGACTTTCTCTTTGTGGCTGGAGACTTCAATGGTCATGTCGGACGTCTTCCATGGCATACATGGAGGCTATGGCTTCGGTTCCCGCAACGAGGAGGGAACCAGACTGCTGGAGTTCTGTGATGCAACCGATCTTATGGTCTGCAATACCAACTTCAGGAAACCTGCCAGTCACCTCGTCACCTACCGCTCCGGCAGACACTCTAGCCAAATCGACTACATCCTTGCCAGAAATAGGGAAAGAGGGCGGCTTATAAATGCCAAAACCTACCCTGGCGAAGAATGTACCCCACAACATAGATTAGTAGTTAGCGACTTTGGGATCAAGGCAAAATGGGTGCCCAGAATTAGACCGGCTTGGAGGAGAAGGGTGTGGAAGCTTAAAGACCCTGCAAACGGACAGAGACTTAGAGACAAGTTACTTGAAGCATTTAACGAAATAGAAGGGGATATAGCATCATACAACGTGGAAGACAATTGGAGATTTCTGCGGGACAACCTGTTGAAAGCCACCGACCAGATTTGTGGGTGGTGTAAGGTCCCCTCCCGACCCAGAGTAACGTGGTGGTGGAACAAGGAGGTAGACAGGGCTATTAGACAAAAGAAACAAGCTCGGAAGGACTGGAAGAACGGTGGTAGCAGGGAATTGTACCAATGTGCCAGAAGGGAGGCTAGGCGACAGGTTTATTTAGCCAGAGGGGAAGCAGATAAGAAAAGATTTGCCAATGTTCTGCGCCGTGAGGACCAAAGACTCGAGGTATTTCGTGTTGCAAGACAGTGTAGGAGAGAGAATAGTGATGTTGTAGGAGAGAAATGTGTTCGCATGGATGATGGTACGCTTGCACTAAATGAGGATGCAAAGAAAGAGGTCTGGAGATGCCACTACGATAGATTGCTTAATAAAGAGAATGAATGGGAGGAAGAGAGCCTGCCGTATGTCGACCCAATAGAGGGACCAGCTATCCGAGTTGATAGTACCAGGGTAGATAAAGCAATTAAGAGTATGAAGACCGGGAAAGCCCCCGGCCCATCAGGAATCACTGCAGAGATGCTCAAAATATCTGGCAGTGTTGGCTATAGCCTAGTCACCCGTATTACGAACCAGGTGATACACGAAGGAGTCATACCCAATGACTGGTGTAGCAGCATCATAGTCAACTGCTACAAAGGTAAAGGTGACGCTTTAGATACAAATAATTACAGAGGCATCAAGCTGTTAGATCAGGTTATGAAAGTTACAGAGAGGGTCATAGCCCAACTAATTAGGGAGCGAATCAATTTAGATGAGATGCAGTTTGGGTTCGTGCCAGGTAAAAGCACTACTGATGCCTTATTTCTAGTGAGACAGCTGCAGGAGAAATACCTAGCTAAGGATAAACCTCTGTACCTGGCTTTCGTTGACATGGAGAAAGCCTTTGACAGGGTCCCCCGATCCCTTATCTGGTGGTCAATGAGGAAACTTGGAATAGAAGAATGGTTAGTGAGAGCTGTGCAAATCATGTACAGAGATGCTGCCAGTAAGGTGAGGGTTGGAAATGAGTACAGCAATGAATTCCGGGTAGAGGTAGGGGTCCACCAAGGTTCCGTCCTCAGCCCCCTCTTATTTATCATAGTCCTCCAGGCAATCACAGAGGAGTTCAAGACAGGTTGCCCCTGGGAGCTCCTCTATGCTGATGACCTTGCCCTAATTGCGGAGTCACTATCAGAACTAGAGAAGAAGTTTCAGGTGTGGAAGCAAGGTCTAGAATTGAAGGGCCTTAGAGTCAACCTAGCTAAAACCAAAATCCTAATAAGTAGGAAGGTAGATAAAACACAAACCCCTTCAGGTAGATGGCCCTGCTCAGTATGTAGAAAAGGAGTAGGTAGTAACTCTATAAGATGTACCCGGTGCAAGCTATGGACACATAAGAGGTGCAGCAACATCAAAGGCAGGTTAACTAGCAAGTTAGTTTTTGTTTGTGGCAGATGTTCAGGTGCAATAAAGACTGCAAACAAACAGGAAACAACTTCTATCTCATTCCAGGGTGAAAAACTAGAGGTAGTCGATAGCTTCCGCTATCTGGGCGACCAAGTTAGTAGTGGGGGTGGGTGCGCTGAAAGTGTAGCTGCTAGAATAAGAATAGCCTGGGCAAAGTTTAGAGAGCTCTTACCCCTGCTGGCGACAAAGGGACTCTCCCTCAGAGTAAAAGGCAGACTGTATGACGCATGCGTACGAACAGCCATGCTACATGGCAGTGAAACATGGGCTGTAACTGCTGAGGACATACGTAAGCTCGCAAGGAATGAAGCCAGTATGCTCCGTTGGATGTGTAATGTCAATGTGAATACCCGTCAGAGTGTAAGTATCTTGAGAGAAAAGCTGAACATTAGAAGCATCAGTTGTGGTGTGCAAGAGAGACGATTGCGCTGGTATGGACATGTGGTGAGAATGGATGAGGATAGCTGCGTGAAAAAGTGCCACACCCTAACAGTTGAGGGAACCCGTGGAAGAGGTAGGCCCAGGAAGACCTGGGCTGAGGTGGTGAGGCAAGACCTTCGTACATTGGGCCTCACTGAGGCGATGACTACTGACCGAGACCTTTGGAAATGTGCTGTGCGTGAGAAGACCCGGCAAGCCAAGTACGATCGTTGCCAGTGCCCCTGGACTGGCTCTTGTGCGGGTGGCACATGAGATGCACCATTTTGAGCGTGGCCGTTGCCAGTACCGCCTGACTGGCTCCCGTAGGATTTTCGAGTGAGATCGTTGCCAGTGCCCCTGGACTGGCTTGTGCGGGTGGCACATAAAAGACACCATTTCGAGCGTGGCCGTTTTTGTGCGGGTGACACGTAAAAGCACCCACTACACCCTCTGAGTGGTTGGCGTTAGGAAGGGCATCCAGCTGTAGAAACTCTGCCAAATTAGATTGGAGCCTGGTGTTGCCATCCGGTTTCACCAGTCCTCAGTCAAATCGTCCAACCCATGCTAGCATGGAAAGCGGACGTTAAACGATGATGATGATATATACAGGAGAATTTACGAAAAAAAACAACAACAGACGAGGACAGGTGGTGTAAACAACAAAAGGATGTATTAGTTTAACGCTCAGGAATAGAGAAAGTCTTTAACGTTTCGAGCTACGCTCTTCAACAGAAAGAAATAAGGAGAAAGACAAGGAGAAAAAAAATTTAAATATACATGTATATATATATATATATATATATATAATTCAAAAGTACAGATGTAATTGGTGAAATACTTCAAGTATCTTACTTGAAAAGTACAATATTCAGCCATATATATATATATATATATATATATATATATATATATATATAATTCCTGTATTCCTGTTTGGAATTGGATCTTGAAGTACATGTAAAGCTATGAATAACAACATGTATATATGGGGTTGAAAAAAAAACCCTATTCATGAGTAGGCTTTGAATTTTTGTATCCAAAACTGTTTTTCAAACCAATATTTACATGTTTATATTTATAGCTTTATTTGTACTTCACGATCCAGTTCCAAAAACGAATTATTTCACGATCTCTTGAAAATTTTTAGTTTCTTATGATGTCAAATAAATACACACACACACACACACACACATATATGTATCATCATCATCATCGTCATTATCATTTAGTATCTGTTTTCCATACTAGCATTGGTTGGATGGTTTAACAGGAATTGGTAAGCCAGAGTACTGCACTAAGCTCCACAGTTTGCTGTGGCCTGGTTTTTACGGCTGGATGCCCTCACACTCGAGCAAACACTGCAAAATATCTTTAAAAAGATCAAGGTACAGACATAGCTGTGTGGTAAGAAGCTTGATTCCAGGTTCAGTTCTACTGCGTGACACTTTGGGCTAGTGTCTTCTACTATAGTCTCGGGCCGACTAATACTTTGAGAATGGATTTGGTAAACAGAAACTGAAAAGAAGCCCATCGTATATAAATATGTGTGTGTGTGTGTGAGAGAGAGAGAGAGAGAGTGAGAGAGAGAGAGAGAGAGAGAGAGAGAGAGAGAGAGAGAGAGAGTGTGAGTGTGTGTGTGTGTGTGTGTGTTTGTATCTGTGTTTGTTTCCCACCACTGCTTAACAACTGGTGTTGGTTTATTTATGTCCCCATTCTTGAGCAGTTCAGCAAAAGAGACTGATAGGATAAGTACCAAGCTTTAAAGAGAAAAATTTCTGGGGTTGATTCATTTGACTAAAAGTTCTTCAAGGCGGTGCACCAGCATGGCCACAGAATAATGACTGAAACAAGTAAAAGATAAACAATAAAAAAAAAAAATATAAGAACTCTACCCTCAGTAAAATCAGCAAAAAATTTCTGGACACACACACACAAACATACACCCACACAAACACATCCACACAAACACATGCGCATGCACACACACACATGCACACACACACATGCACACACACACACACACACACATGTTCAATAACTTATCTGATAATCTTCATTAGTCAGATTAATATTATATTTCCAGAAATTGATTAAAATATCTGTTCAACTGAACAGTCCCCTACATCCCTTTTCAGCTGAGTGATCCTAATCTTGCAGGTTTGTTGGAGCTGGTGCCATATAAAATGCCCTCGAGCCAGTTGCACATAAAAACTCTCATGCCAGTGCTGCGTAAAAGTACCCAGCACACTTTGTAAAGCGATTGATATTAGGAAGGGCATCCAGTTATAGGAACCATACCAAAACAGACATGGAACCCAGGAAGCTTTTCAGCTAGCCAGCTCCTGTTAAACCGTCCAACCTATGCCAGCATGGAAAATGGACAGTAAAGGATGACGATGATGATGATGATGATGATGATGAACCTTGCAGGCTTGTGGGTATTGGTACTGTGTAAAAAGCACCTGTACAGGTACCATGTAAAAGCACCTTTGCAGTGCCATATAAAAGCACTACGTAAAAGCACCCAGTACATTCTGTGAAGTGGTTGGTGTTAGGAAAGGCATCCGGCCATAGAAACCAAGTCAAAGCAAACATGGAGCCTGGGCAGCTCTTCAGCTGACTAGCTTCTGTCAAACCATCCAACCCATGCCAGCAGGGAAAACGGATGTTAAATGATGGCAACAACAACGACGATGATGATGATCTATTCACTTGAAACCGGTATGATGCATTATAATTCACAGAGCAGTGGAAATAACCATGACTGTAATATTTTGCACTATAGCAGGAGTTTACAAACTTTTTGACTTGCGGACCCCTTTATATTTCAGGCTCTACCTTAGGGAGCCCCTTATAAATGCTTATGAAATTTATACATAAATATTTGCTTAACCCTTTAGTGTTCACATTATTCTGCCATAATTAATGCTTTTTTATCCACATTGTTTTGAACTAATCATGCATTAACTCGTAGCTATGAGATTTTGATGAGGTAGCTGTTAATTTTTAAAACGATATTGTAGGGTTGGTATGAGAGACCAGATCTGGCCAGTTTAAACATAGAATAGGCAGAATACTTTTGGCCGGATATGGCCGGTTTAAATGCTAAAGGGTTAAAATAACATATATTTTTACATTTATTTATTTAACAGTATTTAACAAATAGGTTTATTGTCAATTAAAAGATTTCGATTAAAAACCATGTATAAAATCAAATTGCCCATATTTGCTGTCTACGGACCCCTTGTCTTGTCCTTGCGAACCCCCTGTGGTCTGCGGACCACAGTTTGAAAACCCCTGCACTATAGTATTCTACCATAATTAATTAAGTACTTCACTGTTCTGAGTTCAAACATCAGTGAAGTCAACATGACTTTTCTTCTCTACAATCAATAAAATATGAACCTGAATCTATCGGACATATTATGTATGTTTACTCAGCTGTGTTTTATGAAAGCTCGCTTTGTGCCTCACCAAAATCCATGAATGATTTATACATAGACTTCCCTTTCTTTCTGGAGAATTAACAGCTAAATGTTCTCTTATTCACCTCAACCATTACAAACTTTTCCATCAGTAGTTCTCAACTGAGGTCCATATGGCCCTTGGGGATCCATGTAAGATTTTATTGTTAAAGTTTATCTGCAATGAATTTGTTATATACTTTTTACTCTTTTACTCTTCTACTTGTTTCAGTCATTTGACTGTGGCCATGCTGGAGCACCGCCTTTAGTTGAGTAAATCGACCCCAGGTCTTATTCTTTGGATGCCTAGTACTTATTCTATCGGTCTCTTTTGCCGAACTGCTAAGTTACGGGGACGTAAACACACCACTGTGTTTGTTGGGGGAACAAACACAGACACACACACACACACACACACACACACACATATATATATATATATATGTATATATATATATTTATATATATACATATATACGACAGGCTTCTTTCAGTTTCTGTCTACCAAATCCACTCACAAAGCTCTGGTCGGCCTGAGGCTATAGTAGAAAACACTTGCCCAAGGTGCCACGCAGTGGGAATGAATCCGGAACCATGTGGTTGGTAAGCAAGCTACTTACCACACAGCCACTCCTGCGCCTATTTCTACAATATGAAAAATATTTTAACAATTTTTTAATACAATTCCTGATAATATTTAATTACAAAAACTATAATGGGATTTTTTAAACATCAAATGGCTAAAAATCAAAGGGGTCCATAGATAGAAAATGGTGAAGAACCACTGTTTTTTATGATAGAATTGTCTATGAATATAATAATGCTGAGGTTTCTCAAGCTTGTAATGTAGGCACAATGTAGGTCCTAGTTTGTATAGTAGAATCAATGCTGTCATAACTTCAATCATCATCATCATCGTTTAACGTCCGCTTTCCATGCTAGCATGGGTTGGACGATTTGACTGAGGATTGGTGAAACCGGATGGCAACACCAGGCTCCAGTCTGATTTGGCAGAGTTTCTACAGCTGGATGCCCTTCCTAACGCCAACCACTCAGAGAGTGTAGTGGGTGCTTTTACGTGTCACCCGCACGAAAACGGCCACGCTCGAAATGGTGTCTTTTATGTGCCACCCGCACAAGCCAGTCCAGGGGCACTGGCAACGATCTCGCTCGAAAATCCTACAGGAGCCAGTCAGGCGGTACTGGCAACGGCCACGCTCAAAATGGTGCATCTCATGTGCCACCCGCACAAGAACCAGTCCAGGGGCACTGGCAACGATCTTACTTGGCTTGCCGGGTCTTCTCACGCACAGCCCATTTCCAAAGGTCTCGGTCCGTAGTCATCGCCTCGGTGAGGCCCAATGTACGAAGGTCTTGCCTCACCACCTCAGCCCAGGTCTTCCTGGGCCTACCTCTTCCACGGGTTCCCTCAACTGTTAGGGTGTGGCACTTTTTCACGCAGCTATCCTCCTCCATTCTCACCACATGTCCATACCAGCGCAATCGTCTCTCTTGCACGCCACAACTGATGCTTCTAATGTTCAGCTTTTCTCTCAAGATACTTACACTCTGACGGGTATTCACATTGACATTACACATCCAACGGAGCATACTGGCTTCATTCCTTGCGAGCTTACGTATGTCCTCAGCAGTTACAGCCCATGTTTCACTGCCATGTAGCATGGTTGTTCGTACGCATGCGTCATACAGTCTGCCTTTTACTCTGAGTGAGAGTCCCTTTGTCGCCAGCAGGGGTAAGAGCTCTCTAAACTTTGCCCAGGCTATTCTTATTCTAGCAGCTACACTTTCAGCGCACCCACCCCCACTACTAACTTGGTCGCCCAGATAGCGGAAGCTATCGACTACCTCTAGTTTTTCACCCTGGAATGAGATAGAAGTTGTTTCCTGTTTGTTTGCAGTCTTTATTGCACCTGAACATCTGCCACAAACAAAAACTAACTTGCTAGTTAACCTGCCTTTGATGTTGCTGCACCTCTTATGTGTCCATAGCTTGCACCGGGTACATCTTATAGAGTTACTACCTACTCCTTTTCTACATACTGAGCAGGGCCATCTACCTGAAGGGGTTTGTGTTTTATCTACCTTCCTACTTATTAGGATTTTGGTTTTAGCTAGGTTGACTCTAAGGCCCTTCAATTCTAGACCTTGCTTCCACACCTGAAACTTCTCCTCTAGTTCTGATAGTGACTCCGCAATTAGGGCAAGGTCATCAGCATAGAGGAGCTCCCAGGGGCAACCTGTCTTGAACTCCTCTGTGATTGCCTGGAGGACTATGGTAAATAATAGGGGGCTGAGGACGGAACCTTGGTGGACCCCTACCTCTACCCGGAATTCATTGCTGTACTCATTTCCAACCCTCACCTTACTGGCAGCATCTCTGTACATGGCTCGCACAGCTCTCACTAACCATTCTTCTATCCCAAGTTTCCTCATTGACCACCAGATAAGGGATCGGGGGACCCTGTCAAAGGCTTTCTCCATGTCAACGAAAGCCAGGTACAGAGGTTTATCCTTAGCTAGGTATTTCTCCTGCAACTGTCTCACTAGAAATAAGGCATCAGTAGTGCTTTTACCTGGCACGAACCCAAACTGCATCTCATCTAAATTGATTCGCTCCCTAATTAGTTGGGCTATGACCCTCTCTGTAACTTTCATAACCTGATCTAACAGCTTGATGCCTCTGTAATTATTTGTATCTAAAGCGTCCCCTTTACCTTTGTAGCAGTTGACTATGATGCTGCTACACCAGTCATAGGGTATGACTCCTTCGTGTATCACCTGGTTCGTAATACGGGTGACTAGGCTATAGCCAACACTGCCAGATATTTTGAGCATCTCTGCAGTGATACCTGATGGGCCGGGGGCTTTCCCGGTCTTCATACTCTTAATTGCTTTATCTACCCTGGTACTATCAACTCGGATAGCTGGTCCCTCTATTGGGTCGACATAAGGCAGGCTCTCTTTCTCCCATTCATTCTCTTTATTAAGCAATCTATCGTAGTGGCATCTCCAGACCTCTTTCTTTGCATCCTCATTTAATGCAGGCGTACCATCATCCATGCGAACACATTTCTCTCCTACAACATCACTATTCTCTCTCCTACACTGTCTTGCAACACGAAATACCTCGAGTCTTTGGTCCTCACGGCGCAGAACATTGGCAAATCTTTCCTTATCTGCTTCCCCTCTGGCTAAATAAACCTGTCGCCTAGCCTCCCTTCTGGCACATTGGTACAATTCCCTGCTACCACCGTTCTTCCAGTCCTTCCAAGCCTGTTTCTTTTGTCTAATAGCCCTGTCTACCTCCTTGTTCCACCACCACGTTACTCTGGGTTGGGAGGGGACCTTACACCACCCACAAATCTGGTCGGTGGCTTTCAACAGGTTGTCCCGCAGAAATCTCCAATTGTCTTCCACGTTGTATGATGCTATATCCCCTTCTATTTCGTTAAATGCTTCAAGTAACTTGTCTCTAAGTCTCTGTCCGTTTGCAGGGTCTTTAAGCTTCCACACCCTTCTTCTCCAAGCCTGTCTAATTCTGGGCACCCATTTTGCCTTGATCCCAAAGTCGCTAACTACTAATCTATGTTGTGGGGTACATTCTTCGCCAGGGTAGGTTTTGGCATTTATAAGCCGCCCTCTTTCCCTATTTCTGGCGAGGATGTAGTCGATTTGGCTAGAGTGTCTGCCGGAGCGGTAGGTGACTAGGTGACTGGCAGGTTTCCTGAAGTTGGTATTGCAGACCATAAGATTGGTTGCATCACAGAACTCCAGCAGTCTGGTTCCCTCCTCGTTGCGGGAACCGAAGCCATAGCCTCCATGTATGCCATGGAAGCCCCCAGCACGACGTCCGACATGACCGTTGAAGTCTCCAGCCACAAAGAGAAGGTCCCTGTCACTCGTCGACGAGGTAAGAATAAGAATATCCTCTAACTTGAATAGCAATGTCAATGTAACCTCTAACTTGTACAGATGAGTCGATGTAATCCCTAGTTTGAGTATAAGAAACAATATAGCCCCTAGCTTGTGTAGTAGACTAAGTGTAATCCCTATCTTCTATAGCAGAGTCAACATAGCCCCTAGCTTGTGTAGTAGACTAAGTGTAATCCCTATCTTCTATAGCAGAGTCAACATAGCCCCTAACATGTATGGTAGGGTCGATGTACCTTTAACTTGCATAGCAGAATAAATGTAACCACTAGCTTGCATAAGAGAGTTAGTGTAGCTCCTAACTCTATAGTGGGGTCAAAACAAACCCTAACTTGTCGTCAATGTGGCCCCTAACACGTACACTAGAGTCAAAATACTAAAGGGCAAACACCATGGAAACCAGGCAACCAGCCCCATGAATACTAGGATTTGAAAAAGTAATGCTTAGCAGTTCATGATGATGATGAAGATAACGATGGTGGTGGTGATGATGATGAAGATGATGATGACAATGGTGATGATGAATATGCTAAGACTAATGGAATAAAAATACTTTATGTGTAAAACAAGGAAAGATCCACTGTGAAATACTGTATTCATAAATTACATCTAACCCATGCCAGCATCAAAGAAGCAGATGTAAACAACAACAACAATGATAATGATGATGATACCAGTCTTATAGATGTTGTGACCAAGATGTATTGATAAATAACAAGAAAGAAACTAAATGATGCTGATGTGTTTGGTCTAATGTGTGCAAAAAAAGAAAAATATTTGACATTTGACAAAGCTTGGTTTCAAACAATTTCATTTTGAACATCATCATCAGCAGCAGCAGCACTCCCACGACCACTACCATCATCATCATCATTAGTGTCCACTTTCCCAGTGCTTGCATGCATCAGACAGAATTTGTAGAAGTGAATTTTTTTACAGCCAAGATGCTTTTCCTCACCTCACCTCATATGGGGAAATAACACCCTGCTGTTTCCAAGCAAGGAATTACTTTCCCCATGGCTAGGCACATTTTTCATGGAAGACTGGAAATGTACATTACGCTTGTTTACAGCCATTACATAATGTCAAGACAAGCACACACACACACACACACACACGCACACACACATACTTTATGGGAAATAAAGTAAATCTCAAATGCAGAATAGCTGAGAAAATAGGTAAATATCCTTAGAAGACAGAAATACCCTTGACCCATGAACTAACACACACCTTGTGTATGTGTGTTCAGTTTTGTTTATAGACCTTGGAGTGCTTCTAATTCATATTGAATTTTTTTCCATGACATGAAACGTTGGGACATGTCTGCAGATGGTTCTCAAACCATTTTGCATATAGTCATAGTCAGCGATATGGCTTGCTGCAGGCCTTGTTTGGTACGTGGCATTGAAAAGACACAACAATGACAAAACATCAATGTCTGTCGCTCCAAGAAGGGACCTGATGTGAGTTGTCTTGTCTGCCTATGACTTACCTTCAAGTGTTTTTAACATCAGGCACATCGAGAATATATTCTCTTACACCTAAAATGCAGCCAACCCACAAACCAACAACACACACATCTTGTGTATGTGTCTTCGATTTTGTTTATATATCATGAGGTGCTTCTAATTCATGTGTGTGTGTGTGTATCATCATCATCGTTTAATGTCCGCTTTCCATGCTGGCATAGGTTGGACAGTTTGACTGAGGACTGGCGAACCGGATGGCTACACCAGGCTCCAATCTGGTCCGGCAGAGTTTGTACAGCTGGATGCCCTTCCTAACGCCAACCACTCCGAGAGTGTATTGGGTGCTTTTACATGCTACCGGCATAAGGGCCAGTCAGGCAGTACTGGCAACGGCCACGCTCAAATGGTGTTTTTTAAGTGCCACCTGCACAGGAACCAGTCCAGCGGCACTGGCAATGACCTCACTCTAATGTTTTTTCACATGCCAGTAAGGCAACGCTGGTAACAATCACGCTCAAATGGTGCTTTTTACGTGCCACCGGCATGGAAGCCAGACAGCTGCTCTGGCAATGATCACACTTGGATGGTGCTGTTAGCGCTCCACTGGCACAGGTGCCAATATATATATATATATATATATATATATATATATATATGTGTGTGTGTGTATGTATGTATGTATATATATGATGTGCTTTCAGTTTCTGTCTATCAAATCCATTTGCAAGGCTTTGATGTCATCCCAAGGTTATAGTAAAAGACACTTGCCCAAAGTGTGCCACGCAGTGGGACTGAACCCAAGCCCACATGGCTGAGAGGCAAACTTCTTAACCACACAGCCAGGCCATGTGATAGTGGGTTTATAAGCAGTGTGAGAAGATAATGAAGATACTTATTCACTGATGAAGTCTTAGCGTAGAATTGAAACTACTCTTCTCTCTCTCTCTCTCTCTCTTTTTCTGTTCACAAAGATAAACACAGACAGGTATTTACATCTGTCTTTACATAACAGCAGCCACCACAGCTGCAATCATCATCATTATTATCATTGACAGCAGCAGCAGCAACATTGTTGTCATCATCATCATCATCATCATCATCATGACCGTCATCATTGTCGGTGGCAGCAACATCATTACCACTGCCACCACCACCACCACCACCACCACCACCACCATCATCATCATCATCATGATGCAGCAGTAATTTATTGAGCACACCATTGTCTGTATGTCATGTTATTCTTATCTGGAACAAATTAGTCTACTGAAGTGAAGCCCACTCCTCTTCAACCCACACCAACAAAAGGTGTTTGAATTTAATGCTGCAATAGGACAGACCACTTTTTAATCTTATGGGGATGTTTCTACATGGTCACTCAAACTGCTAGAAATGGCAGCCAAATCTCCCACAAATCACTCTATTTATTGTCTTAAATAAAGAAGGACACATTAGACAACATTGTCCTTGATATACAAATAAACAGAATCATCAAAACTGGAATGTATTTCAATGACGGTAAGTTGTTTCTATCCTGTAGTGGCTATTTATAGCTTGGTAGACAGGTATAACGACTATGTTGTTTACATTGATCACAGACAGTGGCAAAATTCAAACCCTCAACCTCTTAATTGGTTTGCTCGTTACCCTATTAATTTAGCCATCTCATTATGTATCATATTTATAAGGCAGTGAGCTGGCAGAATCATTAGCCAGCCAGGCAAAATGCTTAGTGGCATTTTGTCTGTCTTTATGTTCTGAGTTCAAATTCTGCTGTGGTTGACGTATCCTTTCATCCTTTTCGAGTTGATAAAATAAGTAGCAGTTGAGCATTAAGGTCATTGTAATTGACTGAGCCCCATTCCCTGAACTTAGGGTTAGGATGTTGAACTAATCGTAAGATTGTGGTTTCGATTCCTGGACCGGGTGACACATTGTGTTCTTGAGCTAAACACTTCACTTCACATTGCTCCAGTTCACTCAGCTGGCAAAAATGAGTAATTCTGCGATGGACTGGTATCCCATCCAGGTGGGGAATTTATATGCCATGAAACCGGGAAAATGGTCCTTTTCAGTTGGCATGACTCGAAAAGGTAACTTTACCTGAACTTGCTGGCCTTGTGCCAAAATTTGAAACTATTATGTACCATATTTGACAGCAGTTCATCAGCGACAAAAGACTATAATTCACACTTCAATTTTGGCAAACCCTTTACTGAAATAAATAAGGGTTTCAAATTTTGGTACAAGGCCAGAAATTTTGAGGGGAGGAATTTAGCCGACACCATCAGCCCCAATGGTACTTTATTTGATCAACCTTCAAGGTGTAAAAGGCAAAGTCGACTTAGGCACGATTTGAACTCAGAGCAAAAAGAGCTGGAATAAATATCTTTCTAATTTTCAGTACAAGGCCAACAATTCTGAGGGGAAGGGCAAGTCGATTACACTGGCCCCAGAGCTCTACTAGTGCTTATTTTATTGACCCCAAAAGGATGAAAAGCAAATTTGACCTTATTAGGATTTGAACTTAGAATGTAGAGAGCCAGAACAAATACTATAAAACAGTTTTCTCCAATGCTCTAATGATTCCACTAGCTTGCTGCTCTCTTTCTTGAAATAATTCATTCTTTCTACTATAGGCACAAGGCCTGAAATTTTGAGGGATGGAGCCAGGCAATTATATCAACTCCAGTGTTCAAATGGTATCTATTTTATTGACCCTGAAAGCACAAATGGCAAAGTTGACCTCAGCAGTATCTGAACTCAGAATGTATAGAGCAAGACTACAACCACAAAGCATTTTCTCGGGTGCCTTAATGATTCTACCAGTTCATTGACCCCTTTGTCTTGTCTTTTATCTTTTACTTGTTTTAGTATTTAGACTATGGCCATGCTGGGGCACCGCCTTGGAGAATTTTAGTCAAATGAATTGACCCCAGTATTTTTTTTTCTAAGCCAAGTACTTGTTTTACCAACCCCCTACAAAGTTATGGGGATGTAAACACACCAACACCAGCTGTCAAGTGGTGATATGAGACAAACAGACACAAACTCACACAGACAGACATACATGTATATATATGTCATGTACTTCTACCAAATCCACTCTCTAGGCTTGGTTGGTCCAGGGCTATAGTAGAAGACTCTTGCCCAAGGTGCCACACAGTGAGACTGGACCCAGAACCATGTGGTTGGGAAGCAAACTTCTTACCACACAGCCACACCTGCACCTATAAAAAACACGCCCCAGGTGAGGATTGAACTCACAACTTTCAAAAGATTCCTCTACATACTTTGCTTAATTATGAGACTGATGCACTGCCTACTATCCCTTGACATTCATTGCCCTCCTTGCTATCAAATCCCTTTAAAATTTGATCCACATTGGAACTGTATTCAGACTTTTATGAAATTTTTCCTTTTCTCATAAAAAAAACTTCAACCATTTTGTTCTTATATTTCTAACTAAAATACACTCTGTATACATTTTAATTAAATTTATTCCATTTTAATTAAATTCTAAAATGAGGATATCAAATTTTGGCACAAGGTCAGCAATTTTTAGGGGAAGTGGGTTAGTTGATTACATTGGCCCCAGCACTCAACTGGTACCTATTTTATCAACCCTGGAAAGATGATAAGCAAAGCTGACCTCGGCAAGATTTGAGCTCAGAACAAAGAATTGCTAAGTATTTTTTTGATGCAAGATCAGCAATTTTGGGAGAAAGGGTAAGTTGGTTGATACCATTGGCCCTGGTTCTCAACTGGTAATTTATCTTATCAATCCTAAAAGGATGAAAGGCAAAGTTGACCTTAGAATGTAAAGAACTGGAAAAAATACCACAAAGCACTTTTCTCTCACACTCTAACAATTCTGCCAGCTCACTATCTTAGTTTAAATTCTAAGATAATCCTCAACTCAAAGTGATTTCATAGAACAACTAACTTTTATTGCTTATTATTATATTAATGTGGTGCTTTGCATGCATCTTAAAAAATACTTACATAAATCTGTTTCAGAATTTATACCTTGAAACTCCTCTACTTACAGACAGGTAATATCTTAGATTTAAAGTTACATAAATATCTCTGTACAGAATGTGTTATTAACCAATGTTATATTCTATTATATTATTTAAGTTACTAAATATCCATTGTATTATTTATGGCACTGGTGCAAGATACCAAGTTTGGTACATAACTGTCACTTAGTTTATTTATATGGATGCTCAAGCATTGTTGCCTAGTTTTCTTCCTCACTTGCGTTCTTCATCATTATCATTGTTGCCACCACCACCACCACCACCACCACAACCACCACCACCACCATCATTATCATCATCATCATCATCATTTTCTCTTGGCACTTGGTTGGTTACAACAACGCGGGTTCCAGTTGATCCGATCAATGACACAACTTTCTCATGAAATTAACGTGCAAGTGGCTGAGCACTCCACAGACACATGTACCCTTAGCATAGTTCTCAGGGAGATTCAGCGTGACACAAAGTCTGACAAGGCTGGCCCTTTGAATTACAGATACTACTCATTTTAACCAGCTGAGTCAACTGGAACAACTGGAAATAAAGTGTTTTGCTCAGGGTCATGATGCACCACAGGGAATTGAACTCATGATCTTATGACCATGATCCAAATACCCTAACCATTAAGCCACACACACACACACACACACACACACAATAGGTTTCTTTCAGTTTTCCTCAACCAAATCCACTCAGAAGGCTTTGATTGACATGGGGCTATAATAGAAGATGCTTGGCCAATGTTCCATTACTGGGATTGAACCTGAAACCATGCAGTTGGAAAGCAAACTTCTTGACCACACATCCATCTATAAACGATATTAATTCTGTTTAGACAGAAAACGTAAAAAAAAACAGGCACAACAATAAGAGAATCTCTATGTGGTCACTCAATTTGCAAGAAATAACAGCTAAAAATCTTCCTCAAATCACAACCCTACCATCTTATAAATAAATGAAGAACACCTAGGAATAACATAGTCTTTTGATAGCATAAAGATGAGATGGTCATGTCTGGATCACCTTTAATCATAGATTCTGCTCTGCTTGTCCAGGATTGTTTTGTGAGGATAAACAACAGAAATAAGGGAGCCTCTGCATAGTTGCTCAGTCTGCTAGAAACAGCAGTCAAATCTCCTTCAAACACACACACACATCATATTAAAAGCAAAATGGACAATGTAGCTTTTGATAAACAAAATGGCAGGTTCCTCATGAGTGGACACCCTTTAATCATAGGTTCGCTTGACCATAGTTGACTTTGGGCTAAGTAACAACAGCAGCAACAACAACAAGAACAGTATGGACCATTCCTTTTTTTAATTTTTAAAAATATTTTCTAATTAACATTAGGATCTACATTATCCAATATATTTTCTATTTAATTTGGTGAAAGCATGATTTGAGAAAGATTCGGTTGCTATGTTTGCTATTTCTAGCAGATCGAATAACCATATAGAGGTTTCGTCATTGGCACAGCCATACTTAGCTGTATAAGAAACCTATTGTTTTTCTTGTTGTTTTTGTAGAAGTTGTTGTTGCTGCTGTTGTTTGTCAGATTATTTCGCAATGGAGAAAAACTTGGTTAGCTTCTTCTAGTGTTATCCTTAGAGATTAAAACCAGCAACTGATTCACTACTGTGCAGTAAGTGTTGATAGTTGCACTTAGCAGACAGACATCATCTGTGCAGATGATGACGTCAAGATAACTATTGACATCATGTAGGTTCAGCTGAGAAAGGTATCGTCCAATGGTAAAGAAGTACTTCAGAACACTTCACCAATCACAGCTGCTGCTGTCTATTACAAACAATGAAGGCTATAGAAAAAAAAAAAAAAAAAACCACAGAACAAAAAAACAGGCAATGAACAATAAAAAAAAAAAAAAAAAAAGGCATAGCTGTGTGGTTAGGAAGTTTGCTTCGCAACTATGTAGTTTCCGGTTCAGTCCCACTGCATGGCACCTTGGACAAGAGTCTTTTCCTCAAGCCTCAGGTTGACAATGCCCTGTGAGTGAATTAGGGACAGAAATTGTTCAGATGTGTGTGTGTGTGTGTGTGCGTGCGTGCGTGCGTGCGTGCGTGCGTGTGTGTGTGTGTGTTTGCTCTTCTAAATGGGTTGGGGGGCTATATCTTGCTTGGACATTTCATTCTGGCTTGGTTTCCACAGCTTGATGCTCCTCCTATTATCAACTACCTTACTCAGTGTGCAGGGTATATATTATGTGGCATTAGTACTAAGGAGGTTGTCATGTCCTCAACAAAGACCAAAGTGTTTTCTTGACCTGCTCTGTGTCTGCTTGATTTGCCATCAGGGACAAATGAATGTAAACACAATGATGTAATGCTGATATTATATATATATATATATATATATATATATATATATATATATATATATATATATATATATATATATATATATATATATATATATATATATATATATATATATATATATATATATATATATTCTTTTTTTTTTTTTAGGAGACGCAATGGCCCAGTGGTTAGGGCAGCAGACTCGCGGTTGTAGGATTGCAGTTTCGATTCCCAGACCGTTGTGAGTGTTTATTGAGCGAAAACACCTAAAGCTCCACGAGGCTCCGGCAGGGGGTGGTGGCAAACCCTGCTGTACTCTTTCACCACAACTTTCTTTCACTCTTACTTCCTGTTTCTGTTGTGCCTGTAATTCAA
Source organism: Octopus bimaculoides (assembly GCF_046866305.1). Classification (NCBI taxonomy): domain Eukaryota; kingdom Metazoa; phylum Mollusca; class Cephalopoda; order Octopoda; family Octopodidae; genus Octopus; species Octopus bimaculoides. The sequence continues at coordinate 35,024,956 of NC_142947.1, read as the reverse complement.
AGGGTCAGCCTTGTCACACTGTGTTACGCTGAATATCCCTGAGAACTACGTTAAGGGTACACGTGTCTGTGGAGTGCTCAGCCACTTGCACGTTAATTTCACGAGCAGGCTGTTCTGTTGATCGGATCAACTGGGACCCTTGACGTCGTAAGCGATGGAGTGCCAGACATATATTCTTTTATTCTTTTCTCTTACTGGTTTCAATCATTTGACTGCGGCCATGCTGGCCCTTTTGGTCGAACAAATCGACTCCATGTCTTATTCTTTGTAAGCCTAGTACTTATTCTATCGGTCTCTTTTGCCAAACTGCTAAGTTATGGGGACATAAACCCACCAACATCGGTTGTCAAGCAATGGTGGGTGTACAAACACAGACACACAAACATATGAGTTTATTATGGTAGTTTTGACTTTAAAAGTCCCTTCGAGTGTGAGGCATTTATGTATAGTAATGCCCTTAATATAAATATATATATATATATATATATATATATATATATAAAGGAATACCGAAAATGGGACAAGAATGCAAAACATCCAAACAGTTAGATGATACAAAAAAGGAACAACAAAACATCCAGACAGACGATACAAAAAAACAAAGACAGGTCATTCGGAGTTTTCTTTCTTCAGTCGAGTTCCAGATTATCTTTGCAATTTCAGCTGGTTATTCTCGAGATTGCTCCAATCTGGCCAGCCCCAAGGAAAAACTAAGCGAAGAGCATTAGATTCCTTGGAAGAAAGCAGCAAATGTATATAACAGAGAAATGGTACACAAATAATGCAAATAAAGAACATTAACAACAGGTGTCTTTCGACTGAGGACAAATTAAATTAAGCTGGTGTGTGTGGAAGTAAAGCCTTACGGCAGGGACATAAGAGATGACAGGCATAGGGAGGAATGTAAATGTTGCACGGATGGTAGTCGAACCAAGAAAGAAAGGTCATGCTTGGCCGAACACCGCTCACTTGGAGAGAGAAGAGAGAGAGGTAGAGGCAGAGGGAGAGAAGAATTAGGGAGGGACGATAAAAAAAGAAAAGGGACAGAGTGAAGTGAAAGAGGAGGGTTAGGGTTCCACACAGTTTCTGTCTACCAAATTCACGCATAACTCATTGGTCAGTCCAAAGCTATAGTAGAAGATACTTGCCCAAGGTGCTCTGCAGTGAGACTGAACCTGAAACCACATGGTTGCAAAGAGAGCTTCTTAAACCATACAACCATGCCTGTCTCTGTTCCATATGGCATGTTATAACATAAAGACAATTGTTACATAAAGACTGTGGCTGCATAGTCTGTTATAATTATATTGTCATTACGTAAATACTATCATGACATATAGACTGCCATAAGAAGATATCAGTATAAGTGTATTGAGTAAACACAGCTGTTACATATCTACTTAAATTACATATGACACAAGGATTTGCATAATTGTTATTTGTTCTTCAGGGACATACACAACAGCAACTAGCATATTTTGTGTTTGAATTTGCTGGAATGTATCAAAAATAAATAGGCAAATCTTTGTTTCAGATTTCACTGTACACAGTGCAAATAGCAATTTTTTTTATTGGTTGTCAGATATAAGCACTGATCAGAAAACAGTTTGTTCACTGAAATTATAAACAAAGCCTGTAGCTCAAAAGGCCTGGTTACTTATGGCTGATGAGACATGATATGTCAAAACACCAGTGTCCTAGAATCCCTTGTGCCAATGAGCCAGGAGTGTTATGGTCATATTGTTGTTATAAAACATAGAAGTTGTTCTTCAGTGACATACACAATAGCAACTTGCATATTTGTATTTGAATCTGTTGTAATGTAATACAAACAAATATGCAAATCAACATTTCACATCTCACTGTACACTGCGCAAATAATGAATTTTTTATATTACGTATACCCTGTTATTACAAATAGACTGTAATTATATATATATATATGTCTTTATATAAAAACTGACATTATATACAGGATATCATGATTATCAACAAATGTATAGTTTGTCTTGAGTCTAAACAACAAGATCAATGAGTCAACAAGAAAGCCTTCATGCATCACTTGATCTGCTAAAAATAACAGCTAAATATTTCTGTCACCTACTACTCAGTTTTGAAAAGAAAGGACACATTAATTATATAGTCTTTTGTTAGAAATAAAGGATGATGGTCACATGTGGAATGCCTTTCATCATAGGTTTGTTAAATGAAGGCTTTCCTGAAAATAAAACAGAATGGTTATGGTTTGATTGCATTTGATTTTGTCTGCTCAAACAAAGCCAGAGTAATGCTAAACAACTTACTCTGTCAGTCCCTTACTGAATTGCTAAGTTAAATGGATGTTAACAGACCAACACTAACTGACAAGGGGTGTGGGGGATAAACACATAACCACACACACACACACACACACACACACACACACACACACACACACACACACACACATGATGGGCTTCAACACTGTTTCTGTCCAATAAATTTACTGATGAGAAGTTACTCTGGGGCTATAATAGAAGACACTTGTCTAAAGTGCCAAGCATTGAGAGTGAACCCAAAACATGTATTTGCAAAGCAAGCTTCTTAATGACATAGCCATACCATGATATGATAAAGTATGTAAACAAGACAGCAAGAAGCAAAAAGGCTACTAAAAACAGAGAAAATGAATAACAGAAAAATGAAAGCCAAGAACACTTAAATCATTGCAATGTTCTTCTATTGGTCTTCACGAGATCACAGATATTATGATCAACTTGATTAGCTATTAATGTATGATATTTTCACAAAGATTCTATTCATAAGTTGTTGATTAAGTTGGGAAATTTACCTCAAAACACATGAGGGAAACATAACTGACTGTAATGTTAAAATATAAATGACAGATTTTGTCAATACTAGTTTTGGTTACAACTAATGCTGTTCTTAATATGGTAAGCCAAAACGTAAGGTCTGTGAAGCAATTTATAGCTAGTGGTCATTCCCTTGTTTCTTTCTATTGTACAGGTGTGGCATGAAAAAAACTTCAGATTCACCATTCTTGATAAACATGTAGTAGGAATATTGTCAAAGTTCCAAGCACCAACATACTGCCTAAGAACTGAGTTGTGGTTAAGTATTTGAATGGCTTGAAGGTTTTCTGATATGAAATGCATGAAGCATGATTTTCTCAGCTATGATTTTTTTCACTGCCATCGCTACTGTCATCATCATCATCATCAAAATTATTAGGACTCATAAGGGCCAGTTACTCAGTTTCCATGGCATATGAGTGACTGAGATCATGATACTCCCACTGAACAGGATAACAGTTTGTCACAGGGCTATTCATTTACAGCCAAGTGGACTGTAGTAATGTGAAATGAAGTGTCTTGCTCAAGAACACAACATACTGCACAATTTGCGAATCGAAACCATGATCTTGCCACTGGGCCACTTAAAGTGTTCATGGCTTTTACATTGTATCTCTTTTCTTTTTTACTAGTTTTAGTCATTGGACTGCGGCCATACTGGGGCACCATCCTAAAGGTTTTCATCAAACAAATTGACCCCAGTACTTATTTTTTAAAAGCCTGGTACTTATTCTATCTATCTCTTTTGCTGAAACACTAAGTTATAGGGACATAAACACACCAACACTGTAAAGCAGTGGTGGGGGACAAACACAACACACACATTCTCTCACACTCACACACTCTCACATACACGTGACGGTTGTCCACTTGTGACCAAGGAAGACCATCACTGATCATTGCCCAAGCAAAATGCCAGCAATGCCTGTGTGTGAGGTTATTGCACTTGTGGTCAGTTTCACCCAGGTCCATGTTTGCAGCCTCCATGCTCACCATGGCACCCTCCTACTTGACCAAACATCAGAAAGTTGCTTCACCAGCAACTGCGCGACCTAGATAATTCTTGCACAACACCTCACAGACCATCCCCACCCTAGCGACATGATCCAGAGACTAGCCAAGGCAAGATATCCAATGCCAAGATGGTTCAGGAATGTGGGAGCATCTTGATTTCAATTTCAAGCAAAAGATCCCCAAACTATTCACTGCATGTTTTGTTTTACATCAGAATGACCCTCTCCTAAAGACATGCATTAACAAAAGCTAAAAACTGCCTTGATCCCAGTGGTCTTCCAGCATGCCAGATACCACCCAGAATTTCTTTCACTAGGTCCATTCGTCCTTTTGACTGGTCTTATTTTTAGTTCCACAAGGTTTTTAGCAACCCTCCTCATCAGGCAAGATTAGTGAATGGGGTGCTGGTTTAGTGACCAATGACTTGACTATACAACAGGTTGAACTGGATTCAGTGATATCAGTAGTGTTCACGAGAGACCTCACAAGTGAACTGACACATACATATATACATACATACACACACACACACACACACACGCATATACACAAACACACACATACATACATATAAGCGATGGGCTTCATTCAGTTTCTGTCTACCAAATCTAATTACAAGGCTTTGGTCAGCCTGGGGCTATAATAGAAAACACTTGTCCAAGGTGCCATACAGTGGGACTGAACCTAGAATCATGTAGTTGGGAAACAAACTTCTTACCAAACAGTCACATCAGTGCCTATCAATTGCCTTGATCAAAAGTTTCCAGATATCGAACTATGATGATGACAATGTATATGTATATATAAAATGACTTAAATCGAAATAACCATCATTTAAATGTATGTACATGTAATGATTAAAACCTAGCCTAGGTTGTTTTTATGTTAGCCTATGAATTCAGTAAATTGTTAGGCAAGCCTAAGCTGCTTTTATATTAGAAAGAAATAATTTCAAATACTGTACTGTTGCCTACCTGATGGCTGATGGCTGATGTCGGTGTTACTCGTTGAGGCTGGTGTAAGAGGAGGAGGAGGAGGAGATTACACACTAGATGTCAATGGTTGGAGATTGTAAGCTGACTTCTGTTGTGGTGGTGTAGATTGTTGTGCAAACTTGTCTAAAGTCCCTTGAATTGTGTTTTTCTTCTTCTCTTAAAGGATTAGGTAATAAGGTGCAATAGTATCTTGACAACTCCACAGTATTTTTACAAAACATTGTGCATTGGGATCCATTTCCTCAAATAATAAAGCAAGACATCTATCTAAACGAGAAATAGCCTCTTGCATTTTCTTCGACATAAAACGATGAGGCCCGAGGTCAATGATGCATACTGTATTTTAACATTAATTTTAATATGCTATACAGATTATATGTGTCTATTGCTTTTTTATTTATTTCCTGGAGACGAATATGAGTGTAACCAATCAATACAACCCGGAACTAACAGCACAGTATAGTATGAACGTTATTGCTGTTTTGCCAGGCGATATAAATTAATACTGTATCTAATATTTATTTAATATTTTAGAAAGACTGACGTATCTTCGGAAATGACGTAAGTCAAAATGACTTAACCAGAGGTATATGGGTATATATATAATTCTTAAACAAGAATGCTGTTTTCAGTGACTTCAACATTTTGACCAGGTAAGCCATCATCAGACTGCCAATGTTGGTTTAGCTGGTTGAAATTTCGAAGTTACAGTCAATAACATTCTTGTATAAGAGTAATAAAATTGTACATTGCAAAAGTATAGAATAACTGTGTAGATTAACGTAAAATTGTTTTTATTGTAACTGAACATAAATGCAAACATCAATATATATATTTGGACTGACTCCTGTGCAGGTGGCACGTAAAAAACACCATTTGAGCGTGGCCGTTGCCAGTACTGCTGGACTGGCTCCTGTGCCGGTGGCATGTAAAAAGCACTAACTACAACTTTTAGAGTGGTTGGCATTAGGGAGGGCATCCAGATGTAGAGACTCTGCCAGATCAGATTGGAGTCTGGTGCAGCCATCTGGTTCACCAGTCCCCAGTCAAATCGTCCAACCCATGCTAACATGGAAAGCAGACGTTAAATGATGATGATGATGATAATGATGATATATATATGTATGTATTGATGTTTTCTTACATATATACATACGTACACACACACACACACTCTTTCTGTCTGTCTGTCTCCTTCTCTCTCTTTCTCTCTCTAGCTTATAGCAGAAAGATACATGCTTCAGATACTATTGTTTCTTTTCTTGTTTCTATTGTCTAACTTCTTACTCTACTTTGATGAAGTGTTCACCCCAAAACGTCAGTTTACTTCTTTTCCTTTCCCTTTTTTCCTCAGCATTCTATTGGCTGTGCACAACTTTCAGTGTTTTTATTTTCTTTTTTGTGAGTTGACCTTTTATTCATCTCTTATCAAATTTTTCTCAATTTGGTGTAACTTCTTGTGTTGTCCAACTGCCCATCTCGTATTCCCCTCATTCCATTAATGCTATTTCCCCTACACACTCTCTCTCACTCACACACACTCACACACACACACACACACATATGTTTAACGTCCACTTTCCATGCTGGAATGGGTTGGATGGTTGGAGATGGAGCTGTCTAGCAAGGAGCTGTCCAGACTCCGGTTGTCTGTCGTGGCATGGTTTCTATGGGTGGATGCCCTTCCTAATGCAAACCACTTAACAGAGTGTGCTGGGTACTTTTTACATACCACTGGCATGGGTGGAAAGTAGATATCAAATGATGTTGATGATGATGATGATGATGATGATGAACAATAACTGTTTGATAACATTGTGTTTGATTATAATAAGCAGTCCAAATTCTGTATGTATGTATGTATGCTTGTGTGTTTGTATGTGCATGCATGTGTGTGTATGTGTGTGTGTGTGTGTTTGTACATATTTGAGTCTGGTTGGAACTTTACCTTACAAAACAATGCAAGATCAATGAAGGAGTAAAGTTCCAATTGTTAAATACAATCTGTTCACCCACCATCAAACCCCCACTGCTGCCACCACCACCACTACCACCACTCAACCATCATTGTTGCTATTATTAGTACCACCAACAGCATCCTTATTGTGACTACCACAACTACTACTTCCACAACTATCACAATATTCTCTCCACCACCACAATTGATAACAAGAAGGCAATGAGAGCCCTTAGATGGTCACAAGACTTGCTAAAAACAGCAGTTGCCTCTGTGCAATCACATTCACATTCTCTTAATAAAGGACAGGAAAGAGACACATTTGGTAATGCAGTACTAAAGATGGGATGGTCATGGCTGGAATGGGATGTCTTTCACTACAGGTTTGCTTAAGGGAGCAAGCTGAAGAACAGCGACAACATAGAAGCATAAAAGCCACTACATCAACCAACTCGGAGACTTACTCTACAAACTCAAGAACAAGTGTCACCACCACCACCACCACCACCACCACCACTGCCGTCGCCGCTACCACCACCACCACTATTACTACTGACAATGTTGCTGCCACCATCAACACCACCACTGCTGCCACCACCACCACCCTACTACTACTACTACTACTACTACTACCATCAACTTCAACCACCACTACTAGCACCACTGCTATCACCACCTTCATCTACTACCACTGTCACCAACACTCGCAATCACGTCTACCACAACTCACATTCTTAATTAACCACTACCACCACCACCACTACAACCAACATCCATCACCACCACCACCACCACCACCACCATAACCACAACAACCATCACCACCACTACCCCTAGCACCACTGTTACTGCCATCACTATATACTGAATTGATTATTATATTATATAAAGATGTCTTTGATTCTAATTCTGTAAAGCCATTTACCTTGTTCAAAGATCTTAATCAGGTAACTTTGATACACTTTCCTTGACTCTGCCATAATTAATGGATCATTTCTAACACAGAAACACGTATAGCCTTCTTTATAATCTTTGTCCCCCACTTCTATCTCTCTCTCTCTCTCTCTCTCTCTCTCTCTCTCTATATATATATATATATATATATATATATATTATGCTTTACACCTCTGTTTTTCTCGTTCTGTATATATTGCTTCTTCACTCTCAACCTCTTTCTCTCACTCTCTTTCATGACAATAATTTCCATAATCTTCTTTGTCTCAAAGAAAAACAACAACAACAAAAAACAAAAGAAAAATGAAAAAAGAAAAAGGCAAAAAAACATATACATACACACACACACACAAAAAAAAGTATAAATAATGCTACAAATATAAAACAAACATCCAATCATATTCATAATGACTCCATCATTAATTCTACCCCTGCATCTACCCCCCCCCCCCCCCCACCACCACCAACATCCATCAATCACCACCCACCCTTGTAAGACATCTTAAGAGCAAGGATGTATTTTTAAAAAATATAATATTAAAAAAATGTAATGAAAATAATTAAAAACACACACGCACATGCACACGCACACACACACACACGCACACACCAGATTTTGTTGTGGGTAATTACAAAAGAAAATCACAACCTGCACGCACACACACACACACACATGTGAACACATGCATATATATGCACACATGCATATACGCGTACATGTGCACACGCAGCTAACCCAACTCCATTTTTTAGTGTAAACCAAAGATACATTCATTAACTTAAAGCAAACAAATAAATAACCAAACGAAGACAATTTATTTCCAAGGAAATTAATAATACATGCTCAACTATTCACGAGATACTTCATTATTTTATAGCTCCTCCCACCACCCACCCCATCTTTCTTTCTTTCTTTCTTTTTTCTGCACCCATCCCCAACCACCACTGCCACCTTTGCCATCACCACCACCGCCACCTCTCTCTTCAAGTCAAGTAACATGTACAAAATGAGTTACAAACCTGTGAGAGAGCAGTCAATAGAAGAAGACCTTCCAAGGACCTTCCGTGCAGTTGCACGAAATAGCAGCCAGATCATCCTCAAATCTCATTCTACTACTGTTTACCTTCTACCTTTTACTTTTCTGATTGTTTCAGTCATCACACTGTGGCCATGCTAGGGCACCACCTTCAACGATTTAGTCGAACAAATCAAGGCCCAGTATTTAAGTCTAGTACAGATTTTATTGGTCTCTTTTGCCAAACTGCTAAGTTACAGGGATGTAAATGAACCAAGAGCAATTGTCAAGTAGTGGTGGGAGACAAACTCAAACACACATGCACGTAAATACATACACATACACATACATACATACATACATATTTATTAAAGGTGTGAAGACACATGGCTTGGTGGTTAGAGGTGTCAGGCTTACAATCATAAAGGCATTAAAGTCATGAGTTCAATACCTAATGACATGCTGTGTCCTTGTGTAAGACACACATTTAGTCATGACTGCTTTTGATCTTCTTTGAGCCAGCAAGGCACAAGTTTTGCTGCAACAGTTTTCATTCGTAATTCCTTCCTCAAAATTGGTTGGCAGGAGTTCCAGGACACACCAGTCATATCAACAAGTTTGTCAATTGTTCAGCATCACCACTATTATTATTATTATTATTATTATTATTATTATTATTATTATTAATTTATGAAGATTGATATAACTCTTCATGAAAGTAAATAGACAACAAGAAGAGCACAATGGTCTATTATCATTATTATCATTATTATTATTATTATTATTATTATTATTAATTTATGAAGATTGATATAACTCTTCATGAAAGTAAATAGACAACAAGAAGAGCACAATGGTCTATTATCATTATTATTATTATTATTATTATTATTATTATTATTATTATTATTATTAATTTATGAAGATTGATATAACTCTTCATGAAAGTAAATAGACAACAAGAAGAGCACAATGGTCTATTATCATTATTATTATTATCATTATTATTATTATTATTATTATTATTATTATTATTATTATTATTATTAATTTATGAAGATTGATATAACTCTTCATGAAAGTAAATAGACAACAAGAAGAGCACAATGGTCTATTATCATTATCATTATTATCATTATTATTATTATTATTATTATTATTATTATTAAGGTGAGGATGCATGGCTTAGTGGTTGTGCTGTTGCACTCATGATTACTAGATCATGATTTCTGGGTGGTGTGTTGTGTTTTTGAGCAAAACGCTTCATCTTACATTGCTTTGCAATCACTTCAACACCCAACATGTGGTATGCGGTGCACCTGTTCAGACAATGTCGATTTGATGGAGGGCAGTGAGCTAAAAGTACGGCATATACATTTGATCACTATAAGCAAATCATTTGTGCAGGCCATTCAGCAAAAGCTGAACGCTCGTATGTTGTCTTTGATGGGAGAGTCCATCATTGTTAAGGTGAGGAGCTGACAGAAATGTTAGCAAGCTGAGCAAAATGTTTAGTGGCATTTCATATATATTCACATTCTGAGTTCAAATTCTGCTGGGGTTAATTTTGTCTTTCAGCCTTTCAGGGTCAATAAAATAAGTACCAATTGAGCACTAGGGTCAGTGTAATTGACTTAGCCTCTCCTCCAAAACTGCACACCATCGATCTCACTCTCTCCTCTGTGACCACCTTTGATCCAGTTGCAAGACCAGGTCAAAACACCTGAGGATGGAGATAGATGCAGTGGATGACTAAAATGTCTTTACTTGCTTCATCTTACATTCTGCATTACTGCAGCCACCTTCTCTCCACTGAGCTATAAAGGTTTCTTCCACAGAGTTTGTTGGATCCAGTCTTCACATGCATAGAGAGAAACCCTAACTCTCTAACTCATTTCATACACAGAAATTCACATGCATAGGGAAGCCCTAATGGTCTAACTTATTTCATACACAGAAATGAAAGCCTGATAGACCAATCTTGCTTTCTGTCATACACAAAAATGAAAACTTGACAGATGAATCCCATCCTCTTTCAGACACATGAATTCAGGACTGAGAGATCAGTTCTGTCTTCTTCTACAGAAATCTTTATCCAATAGATAAATCCATTTTGTCTGATGAAGCTTAAAGACTTCTCTTATTAGTTGTTAATATCCAAACCCTTCCATGGAACTGAAGAAGCTGAAAGTGTCTAATTCTTTCCATGGATAAAGTGATGGGGGGAAAGAAATTCTCAAATCTATCCTGATCAAGAAAAACCTACGGATTTTGATCCATCATCTAGAGCAGTGATTCTCAATAGTGGTCCATATGGTTTTTGGGGATCCATATAAGATTTACTTGTCAAAATTTATTTGCAATAAATTGGTTTTACATTTACAATACACCAAATATTTTTTATACATTTCCTAATATCTAATTATATAAATATAACAGGATATTTTAAACCTTGAATGGCTATGGGAGGACATTCACGTAAAATAGGAATCAAAGGGCAAAGAATGGTTGAGAACTACTGATCAATAGGTGGAGGTGCAATGGCCCAGTGGTTAGAGCAGCGGAGTCGCGGTCATAGGATCGCGGTTTCGATTCCCAGACCGGGCTTTGTGAGTGTTTATTGAGCGAAAACACCTAAAGCTCCACGAGGCTCCAGCAGAGGATGGTGGTGAACCCTGCTGTACTCTTTCACCACAACTTTCTCTCACTCTTACTCCCTGTTTCTGTTGTGCCTGTAATTCAAAGGGCCAGCCTTGTCACACTCTGTGTCATGCTGAATATCCCCGAGAACTACGTTAAGGGTACACGTGTCTGTGGAGTGCTCAGCCACTTGGATGTTAATTTTATGAGCAGGCTGCTCCGTTGATCGGATCAACTGGAACCCTCGACGTAGTAAGCGACGGAGTGCCAACAACTGATCAATAGGGCCACTAGTAATTGTGTTCAAATTGGTGGCTTAGTCTTTGATTTTCAATGAGTGTACCACCCACCATAAATAATAATGATTTGATATCTACATTCCCCATACAACCTTGAGCAAAATACATTGACAATGGTTTTTGAAATACTTTCAAAGCTGACCTTGATAGGATTCAAACTCACAGAATAAAGGAATGTAATAAAACATTGCAAAATATTTTGTGTGATGTGTGAGGATTCTGCCTCCCAACTATCGTTTGAGGAAGAAATAAAATTTAATGAATCATCCTAAACATGGAGAACAGCAAGATTCAAAACGATGACTTGCATATTCATCCTTACCGCCTGACTAGCCTTTGTGCAGGTGACACGTAAAAGCACCCACTACACTCTCTGAGTGGTTGGCGTTAGGAAGGGCATCCAGCTGTAGAAACTCTGCCAAATCAGATTGGAGCCTGGTGTTGCCATCCGGTTTCCCCAGTCCTCAGTCAAATCGTCCAACCCATGCTAGCATGGAAAGCGGACGTTAAACGATGATGATGATGATTATGATATTCAAATATGAATATGATAATCACTGTTGTGATTGTCACCGGAGAACAGTTTCTCCTTTATGATGAATGTGTGTTCATAGCACACTCGATTCATTAGTATAAGAGATTCAAGGACAGCCATTGTTTTGATGGTGTCATGTTTCATCAGCCAGAAGCATCCCCAGATCAACAAATCTAACAAGAGTTGATTGTCTTGTTTATAATTTCAGCAAACAAACTGATCATTGATCGGCAAGTAAAGATGGACAAAATGCCGTTAATCGTTTTACCTGGTGTGCTAACTATCCTACCAGCTTGCAACCTTACTGCTATGATAATCATAATCGTTATCATCATCATCATCATCATCATCATTTAATGTCCGTTGTCCATGCTGGTATGGGTTGGAAGGTTTGACCAGGGCTGGCAAGCTGGAAGGCTGCACCAGACTCCAGCTTGATTTGGGATGGTTTCTATGGCTGGATGCCCTTCCTAACACCAACTCCTCTGAGAGTGTAATGGGTGCTTTTACATGCCACTGACACGGGTGCTGCTTGCATAACACCACTATCTGCCATGACTGCAATTTTGCTCAGCTTGATGGGTTTTCTTCTCAAGCACAACATAATGCCAAAGGTCTCGGTCATTGCCTCCATGAGGCCCAACACAACACTTGAACTCACCTCCATGAGGCCCAACACTCAAAAGGAACCAAACTGCATCTCATCTAGGTTAACTCTCTCCCTAATTAGTTGGGCTATGACTCTCTCCGTAAATTCCATCACCTGGTCCAACATTTTACTAGTAATGATATAATAATATCAGTAAATAAAATAACAAATGCTGGAGGTGTTACAGGTTGGTAACAGTCCATTAGTTAGAACCTGTAGAAGAGAAAATATAAAACAGAACAGTGTTAAGACTTACCGTAAATTAAATCCAGTAACAGAGAGTCTGCTATAATTCCAAAAAAGTTACAATATGGCACTGTATAAAGAGCCATAGTAATTGAGTGTAAGGGTTAGATAGAGAGTCACATCATTTTATTCATCAAGTCCATCATTTTTTCAACTAGATTATATCTGGAATTAAAAAAAAAAAATAGATGAAATTAATGAAGGAGATATTTTGCTATGAGGTAACATCAAATTCTAACAAAGGTACAAAAGCAAAACATAATCAATAGAATCTCCCCATGTATTTCGTTATGTTATTGGCCGTTGCCAGTACCGCCTGACTGGCCTTCGTGCCGGTGGCATGTAAAAGCACCCACTACACTCTCTGAGTGGTTGGCGTTAGGAAGGGCATCCAGCTGTAGAAACTCTGCCAAATCAGATTGGAGCCTGGTGTTGCCATCTGGTTTCACCAGTCCTCAGTCAAATCGTCCAACCCATACTAGCATGGAAAGCGGATGTTAAACGATGATGATGATGATGACTGGCAATTATTTTTTTTTTTCAATCCAGGTGGAATAAAATACAAAGTCAGCTTTAGTAGGATTTGAACTGAGAACCTGGGGTGATGAAATTAAACCTTCTCATGTCCTTAGTCTAGTTTTCTATTCTCAGGAACAATGATGCAATTGTGAAGTTCCAGGAATAAAATTTTGCAGCTGATTTTGTATATAACATTAAACCACATTAGTAGTTATCCTAACTCACAAGTCATCAACAGAGCAATATTTATTTGAATAAACAGTCGTCTTTACATGTACCCTCAGAATAATGTTGCAGTAATTATTAAACTCTTTAAAAATTAATAAGCAATTATGATAAATTATTTAGACCGATGCTGTTGAAACAGCTGCACCAGGATTCTACAGAATTTACTTTAAAGATTATTTCTATCATACATTGAATTAAAGTCATAAAATATTCAAAATTTCAAATTTAAAACTGCACAAGGACTTCATAAGTGATCCGGTATAGGAAGGAAATTGGGCGGAACTCAATTCAGCACAGGCAACAGGCACAATACAATATACGAGAGATCAACTGAACCAATGCCTAACATGGTAATAGATAATGATGATGATGAAAATGATGATGATGATGAAAATGATGATGATGATGATGATGATGTCATGCTGATGGTGTCAGTGGTGGCAGTAGTAGTAGTAGTAGTGGTGGTGGTGGAGATGTTATTCTGTGACATATTTCCGATAATTAGCTTGTTAAAGTGATACCATATTCTGTACCAAAATTGATTCTAGTCAGCTGTGAACGAAAAGGAATTAACAAAAATTCAGATGAGAATCAGAATCATTAACACCCATATGTGACCACCACCACCATCAGCATCACTACAATCATCACAATCACCACTGCCATCACCATCACCAATCTACAGATCATTTGTTTCTTTCTTGTCCTCCGCCACTGTTTGACAACTAATGCTGGTGGTTTTATGTTCCCGTAACTTAGCAGTTCAGCAAAAGTAACTGACAGAATAAGTACCAGGCTTAAAAAGAAAAAAGTATTGAGGTCAATTCGTTCAACTAAAATTCTTCAAGTCGGTGCCCCAGCATGGCCACGGTCTAATGATTGAAACAAGTAAAAGATAAAAGATACATACATACATACATACACACATACACACACACACATACATAAACACACACACACACACACACATACATACATACATGCATTCATACATACATACATACATACACACACACACACACACACACACATATATATATACAGTCATCGTCTTCATCATCATTTAATGTCTACTTTTCCAGCTGGCATGGGTTGGATGGAATTTGTTGAGGAAGATTTTTATACAGCAGGGTACCCTTCCTGTCATTAACCCTCGCCTGTTTTCAAGTAAGGTAATATTTCCCCTTGACCAGAAATACCTTGGAAAATCAGAAATGAGAGACACTGTTTGCATGGCGGAGACACTCATCAACAATTATCATGCAATGTCATGGCAAAGACTTACCATCCATCACTACCACATCTACATATATACAGGCATGGCTGTTTGGTAAGAAGTTTGCTTCCTAACTACAGGGTTTTGAGTTCAGTCCCATGGCATCTTTGGAAATTGTCTTCTACTACGACCCTGGGCCAACTAAAGTGTTGTGAGTGACAGAAACCCACTCCCTGGTGTGGAGAGGGGAGGCCGGTATGCATGGCTGACTGTTAGTCTTCCATAAACAACCTTTCCTGGGCTTGTGCTTTGGAGGGGAACTTTCTAGGTGCAATCCCATGGTCATTCATGACCGAAGGAGATCTTTACTTTCACTTTTACATACATTGTGTGTGTGTGTGTGTGTGTGTGTGTGTGTGTGTGCGTGTGCAAGTGAGTGTGTGAGTGTCTCTGTCTTGTTATCACATGCTAACTGTAAACAAATGTTATAAACATGCAAGCAGTGTCTTTCTTTTGCAATCTTCTGTGAAAACATGCTTAGCCACTGTGCTGTTTATGTTTGAAGGATGAGGAGAAATATTATCTTGTTTGGAAACAAGCAAGGGTTTGTGACAGGAAGGGGATCCAACCATAGAAAATTTGCCTCAACAAATTTCATCTGACCCATGCAAACATGGAGAATGCATGTTAAAATGGGGATGATGATTATGTATGTTTGTTTAACATCTGTTGTCCATGCTAGCATGGGTGAGAAGGAGAGATATCTGAGACAGAATGCTTAAATCTGAGACAGCATGCTGGGCGAAATGCTTAGTGGTATTTTGTCTGCTTTACGTTCTGAGTTCAAATTCCGCCAAGGTAGACTTTGCCTTTCATCCTTCCAGGGTCAATAAATTAAGTACCAGTTGCATATGGGGTCGATCTAATCAACTGGCCCCCTCCCCACAAAAGATTATGTGACAGTTGTAAATGAGCATCATCATTATCATCATATAAACAAGATTGTTCATTTCCAGTCTTCCAAGAAAAACATGTCAAGCTATGGGAAAACATTACCTCATTTGGAAACAGTTGAGGGTTGGTGACAGGAAAGGCTGCAGAAAATCCTCATTCTACAAATTCTGTTTGACCCATGCAAGCATGGAAAAATCAACATTAAATAATGATGACGACAACAACGACGACGACAATGACAACAATGATGACGACGATGATGATGATGATGATGCACAAATTAAACTGCAAAAGTAAGTTATGAAATTTACTATAAAATGAATAGATTTAAGTCTCTGGATTTCTTTTGTCTCCTTCTCTCTGACACTGAAGAATTCCCTGCAGCTCACAATATAATCAAATCATCAAACTTTTATCTACAACATTTTGTGTTGTGGGGAGTGAGAGATCCTTTTCTTTGGGAAGGGTGTTTAAGACAAAATTCTTCATAATATAATTATGCTGTTGACATGTTCAAAATGCCAACAGCAATCACGTTATTTTTTTTTTCTCAAGCACCTAGTTATAATTAACATATTTTATCAAGTCTTTCAATGAGATGTTATTTAGTTATCTTCATTCTTTGTTATAAAACACAGCTTTCTTTTATTTATTTCACGTATGGTACACTTTACTTAAACAAGAATTTCTTGGAATTATTATGTCAATAACACATCGACCAATTCCACTGTCAATCTATTTATTTATCAGTCAGTTCAATTTCCTGAAATGTGTTTCTACTGTATGAAATTCCACCAGAAATTACCTATAACTGTTTATAAGCCAACTCAGTAGCAGTGGTCCTCAACCATATGGCTTGTGGGGGGGGGGGGGGGTCCATATAAGATGTTAAAAATAATGTGCAATAAATTGGTTATATTTCTACAATACACAGATATTTCAACAATTTTTTATACAATTCCTAAAAATATTTATAACTAACACTCTTGGTTATGATGATAACGGTTCCAGTTGATATGATCAATGAAACAGCCTGTGCATGAAATTAATGTGCAAGTGGCTGAGCATTCCACAGACATACATAAATTTGGTGTAGTTCAGGAGCATATTCAAAACATACTACAATGTAAGCCTAGCCCACTACAATACTACAAGCTCATTTCATCACTCACTTATCACTGTATAACATCACCACACACCATATTCTCAAGTACAACTCATTTTTACCATCTGTGTGTTAACTGGAACAACAAGAAATAGAGTGTCTTGCTCAAGGACATAACACACCACTGGGTATTGAACTTGTGACCTTATGATCATGAACTAAATACCCTAACTCTTAAGCCATGCACCTGCATAATTAATATTTAATTATAAAAATATATGATTTTTTTTTTAAACATCAAACTGGTATGAGGGTCCAGTAAAATAAAATAGAAATCAAAGGGACAATAGGTAAAAAAAAAGGGTTAAGGACCACAGCATTACATGATTGTTTGCCTTGTTAGGAATAGTAGCCAAATATCCCTCAGATCCCAGTCTATTGTCTTAAATAGATAAGGAAGGGTAGAACCAAGACGTATGTGATTCTAAAGAAAAACGTCTTAATCAAGTGTGGATAGGTTCTGGCATTGCTGTGTGGTAAGAAGTTTGCTTTACAAAAACATGGTTCCAGGTTCAATCCCACTGCATGGCACTTTGAGCAAGTAACTTCTTCTATAGCCTCAGGCCAACAAAATCCTTGTGAGTGGACTTGGTAGATGGAAACTGTGTGGAAGCTAACCATGTGTGTGTGTGTGTGTGTGTGTGTGTGTTTGCCTCTCACCACCACTTGAAAAACAGTGTTGGTGTATTTATGTCCTTGTAACTTAGCAGTTCAGGCAAAAAAGCCCGATATAATAAGTACCAGCCTTAAAAAAAAAAAGTATTGGGGTTGGCTTATGTGACTAGAATTCTTCAAGGCAGTGCCCCAGCAAGGGGCAAAATGACCAAAACAAGTAAAAGATAAAAAATAAGATAATGGTTAAATTAGATTAGATTGATGAAAAAGAATAAAAAGAATGTCTGTCCCACACAACCAGGCCCTTTCAAATGTGCTCCTGATGAGGCAACACCTGGGCCCTAATATCACCACTGGGGCTAAGAACACAACTTCAAGTTACTCAGAACTTCCTTTACACATTGTCTCACCTTATATATTGCATCCTATGCAAAAAATGCACTTTACATTAATGAAACAGGCCATTGTCTTACCGATCATTTTCAGGAACATATTCAAAACATACTACAATGTAAGCCCACTACAATACTACATCCCATTTCATTACTCACTTATCATTGTATATCACCACACACCATATTCTCAAGGAAACAGAGGGGAAAAAGGTTTCATATCTAAACTTGGCACCATGTCACCAACAGGCTTAAATGAACATTTTTTTCTTCTCTTCCTAGACCTCCCCTGACTTCATTAAACACCCACTACACTCTCGGAGTGGTTGGCATTAGGAAGGGCATCCAGCTGATGAAAGTTTGCCAGATTAGACTGGAGTCTGGTGCAGCCTACTAGCTTGCCAGTCCTCAGTCAAACCGTCCAACCCATGCCAGCATGGAAAACGGATGTTAAAACGACGATGATGATGATATATACGAGACGGTCACAATTGGAAGGCTTTTAATTATAGGTCTGCTTGATCAGAACTGACCTACAATTAAACAACAACAGCAACAATAACAACAAGGCAAGCCAAGCTAAAACAAAAGCAAAGGATTGAAAGAAAAGGCCAAAAAAAAAATGATAGAAAATAGAAAATAAAAAATAAAAATAAATAAGATTACTTTGTTCGTCATAGACATAATTCATTGAGATTTGTTGTCGGTACT
>NC_142947.1:34957183-35000499 GCF_046866305.1 Octopus bimaculoides | reverse complement strand
CAGGACTATTTTTGCACACAATGCAACTCTCCTCAACACACCTTGTTCTTCTGAAGGGATATGTTTTACATATTATTGATCTAATTGATCTCCCTGGTTTTTCTATTACATTTATCCTCAACTTGGTACTTTTGAGGATTTTTCAAAATCTGCGGGCCAGTTCTCCGTGTGGCGTGGCGTCCACAAACATTACTCCCTGGAACTTGTCGGTATTGTACCATGTGGTCTTTTTGTTTGTTTTGTTACTAATCCTTTGTAGTCTATTCCACTGTTTGTTACGGTATCTAGGTTGTGTTCCATTTGTATCTTTGACAACAATCTCCTCAAATTTCTTGTTAGCTCCTCTGTATACCCGGATTCTATCTTTCTGGCTGTATCCCGAAAATTGCATGCGATGCATGAAGTCTTGAATATGTTTTTGCCCCTCCCATGGACCGCACAGGATTACCTTTCAACAAAAGAGTATGCATCTCGCCATACACAGATGATAAAACAGAAGCCATGATCTCTTTAGCTAGAAGCAGACTCAAGAAAACATTAACACGTTATATAGCAACTGCACCAACACAAAACGAAGCAGAGGCCCACCAACTCGGTACAGTAGCTGCAATGGGCATACGAAAACTAAAACATAGAGTTAGAAACAATGAAATAGTATGCCTCCCTACAGACAAATCAGGCAGGATATCGGTAGACAGCCTGCAAAACTACACCTATACGATGCAAAAACATATAGAAGATATGAGAGAAGTTACACCGCAAGAATATGAAAAAGTAGAGAAAATTCTCAATGCACACATGGGAATGTGGTGTAACATACTCCAACCTAAGATAAATATAAATGATATATATATATATATATATATATAGATATATATATATATAAAATATAAATGATATATATATATATATATATATATAGATATATATATATATATAAAATATAAATGATATATATATATATATATATATATATAGATATATATATATATATAAAATATAAATGATATATATATATATATATAGATATATATATATATATATAAAATATAAATGATATATATATATATACACATAAATATATATATGCATGTATGGGTACAGGATGTCATAAACTGTAAACAACATGAAATATGAAAGCAAATGAGTTGAATGTGCAAACAACGAGAGAAACAAATGGAAAACAGGACAAGTAACATAAAGAACGACCCTTCATCAGTTGTCGGCTGTCCATCTACTCCTCAGTTCGAGCATTGAACGACAATATGAGTCTTTGAAGGCAGCTGCTCCCACAAAAGCCAAAATAAAATTTGAGATTTATGAAGGGTCAAAGTTGGTAACAAAAACAGGACAGTGGAGACATACAAGGAAACTGAACAAATACAAACATGGAGGGTTGTTAGACCAGACGAAGGTAAAATTGTGAACGCTGGAGAAATATTTTCTTTGACAAGAGAAAAGAGAAAAGAAGAGAGAGATAGATAAGATACGTGCAGTCTTTATGAAAGCCCTGAAGGAAACGAAAGATGATATATCATCATCATCATCATCATCATCGTTTAACGTCCGCTTTCCATGCTAGTATGGGTTGGACGATTTGACTGAGGACTGGTGAAACCGGATGGCAACACCAGGCTCCAATCTAATTTGGCAGAGTTTCTACAGCTGGATGCCCTTCCTAACGCCAACCACTCAGAGAGTGTAGTGGGTGCTTTTACGTGTCACCCGCACGAAAACGGCCACGCTCGAAATGATGTCTTTTATGTGCCACCTGCACAAGCCAGTCCAGGGGCACTGGCAACGATCTCGCTCGAAAATCCTACGGGAGCCAGTCAGGCAGTACTGGCAACGGCCACGCTCAAAATGGTGCATCTCATGTGCCACCCGCACAAGAACCAGTCCAGGGGCACTGGCAACGATTTTACTTGGCTTGCCGGGTCTTCTCACGCACAGCACATTTCCAAAGGTCTCGGTCAGTAGTCATCGCCTCGGTGAGGCCCAATGTACGAAGGTCTTGCCTCACCACCTCAGCCCAGGTCTTCCTGGGCCTACCTCTTCCACGGGTTCCCTCAACTGTTAGGGTGTGGCACTTTTTCACGCAGCTATCCTCATCCATTCTCACCACATGTCCATACCAGCGCAATCGTCTCTCTTGCACACCACAACTGATGCTTCTAATGTTCAGCTTTTCTCTCAAGATACTTGCACTCTGACGGGTATTCACATTGACATTACACATCCAACGGAGCATACTGGCTTCATTCCTTGCAAGCTTACGTATGTCCTCAGCAGTTACAGCCCATGTTTCTCTGTCATGTAGCATGGCTGTTCGTACACATGCGTCATACAGTCTGCCTTTTACTCTGAGTGAGAGTCCCTTTGTCGCCAGCAGGGGTAAGAGCTCTCTAAACTTTGCCCAGGCTATTCTTATTCTAGCAGCTACACTTTCAGCGCACCCACCCCCACTACTAACTTGGTCGCCCAGATAGCGGAAGCTATCGACTACCTCTAGTTTTTCACCCTGGAATGAGATAGAAGTTGTTTCCTGTTTGTTTACAGTCTTTATTGCACCTGAACATCTGCCACAAACAAAAACTAACTTGCTAGTTAACCTGCCTTTGATGTTGCTGCACCTCTTATGTGTCCATAGCTTGCACCGGGTACATCTTATAGAGTTACTACCTACTCCTTTTCTACATACTGAGCAGGGCCATCTACCTGAAGGGGATATATATATATATATATATATATATATATATAGGGAGAATTCACAAAAAAACAACAGACGAAGACAGGTGGTGTAGAAAACAGATAGATGTATTAGTATAACGCTCGGGAATTGAGAATACTACGCTCTTCCACAGAAAGAAACAAAGAGAGAGAGAGAGAGAGAAAGAGAGAGAGATAGTTAAAGTTATATGTATGTATTTTTATATATTGTCCACATTTATATGTTTATGTAAGTATATTATATGTAAGTGGTTTCACAAATAGTAACAACAGCACTCAATAAGTTAATTTAACAAAAGCAACCAACACAGCAATCTTTTCTTCAGTAAATGCATAAACGAAATCTTATATATGTTTAATAAACATGACAGTTTATTCTCACAGCAACACTAAATACAACAAGCCACAAAATCCTTCATAGCTGAGAGTTGAGGCATCAACTAATAGGTTTTACCTTTTAAAGATTCATCAAGGCCACACTTTTCAGTTCCCAAAGTTGTGAAGAGTAAATCTTCTTAAAAGATGTAAATAAAGATTTATTGGTGCAATATCATTTACATTGTATAAGCCTGGTGGATAGCATCAGTTAACCACAGCCCTAGAAATACTGTTTTTTTAAAAAATGTGTATCTGAAATCATGTGCATTCTATACTATAATAAAGCTACTTATTAATTCATTTGGGGTATGGAACTTTTACTGAAAGAAAGCAATTATTAAAGTCTACATTGCCTCAAAAATTCTTTAAAATTCTAATTTTAATATATTTTTTTTTCATCAAAATGTGGTTTTAAGGAAACTTTGTTTTCAAAGATTTCAGCAACAGAAAACTTACTTTAATTCTCTTTAAAAGGCAGTGAGTTAGCATAATCATTATCACGCCGGGTGAAATGCTTACCGGTATTTTGTCTGTCGTTACGTTCTGAGTTCAAATTCCGCCGAGGTCGACTTTGCGTTTCATCCTTTCGGGGTCGATAAATTAAGTACCAGTTATGCACTGGGGTTGATGTAATCGACTTAATCCCTTTGTCTGTCCTTGTTTGTCCCCTCTGTGTTAAGCCCCTTGTGGGCAATAAAGAAATAAGAAAACTTACTTTAATTCTCTGAAGGATAGTATTTTTTAAAACCACAAGATGGCATTTTTTATCACCATAAGTTAGCATTCACCTATGTCTTCTCTTTCTCTTGCATTCCATGACATTGCTTTCTAGTCATATCAGTAAAATAATTTTTCCAAATTAAAAGTTTAATCTAGCATTTGCTAAATTATGTTGATTCCAGAATCCTTTCATATTTGTTGGATGTTGTTGAAGAAAGAGAAAGGTGTTTCTACTAGTATATTTAATAAACATATATGAATATGCGTGTGTGTATGTATTTGAAAGAATAGAAAACAAAATATCTCAATAATATTTAAAATTTACATTTTTCTGCTATTTGGCAGTTTCTATAAATTAAGTGCAAATCTTATGAACCATACAATCATTATACAATACATAATTAATTTTGATTCTTCTTTTTGGAATAGTGGATCTTGATATACATGCATACCCACAGATTCACACTCATACATATACACTCTTGCCAGCCATCAATGATCAATGTTGCCTAAGTTCTGCCAAATTCTTCTCCAGTCACACAGTTCAAGAAATTCAAATTGGGATCTTTATTTTTATGTATTTGATGTCACTGATATATCAATACTATTTTCAACAACACCATGTGATCCACCTTGACCAATGGCAGCTCAGTTTTCAGTTGCCATCTTGGACTTCCTCCATCTGTGTATTCAGCTGACTGAGCCCAATGAACTAGCTTCCTGTGACAAGCCTATGAAACTTTAAGTCACATGGGGCCAAATCAAACTGTTTTAAATACTAAATTATGTAACTCCTACTAAATGTGTTGAGTGCCTCTTTCTTTCATTTGCCCACTAACTTGTGTGTGTATGTATGTGTGTGTGTGTGTGTGTGTGTGTGTGTGTGTGTGTGTGTGTGTATAAGCCTGCAGATGTTGCAAGTATGAAGATTGTATATATATTTGGTTGTTGAGTCTCACAGAGGCAATGACAAGTGACCAAGACTTCTAACGATTTTCTGTGCTTGAGGAGACACATCAAACTAAGTGAATCATGGTCATTGCCAGTGCTGGTGACACAAAGAAAGGCACTGGTGCCAGTGACATGTAAAAGGCACTCAGTACACTCTGTGAAGTGGTTGGCATTAAGAAGGGCATCCAGCGATAGAAACCAAGCCAAAACAGACAACTGGAGCCTGGTGCAGCTCTTTGGACTACCAGCTCCATTCAAACCATCTAATCTATGTGAGCATGGAAAACAGACGTTAAATGACGGCAATATTCAGCAGCATCAGTACCAAGCACCGTTTAATGGATGGGAGACTGAGTGTTGTGAGTAGGGTTAGCTTAAGTCCACTAGGCTCAATAACTGTTACTACTACTAATAATAATATAGTGAAGAAATGTTGAAATATCACAGATATTACTATTAGCTCAAACTTAGAAAAAAATTGCTTGTGGTATGTTGACACTCATTATTTGCCTTCCCAAGCATATATAATTCACTCCTGATATGTGTCTTACATTACTTAACACTTGCATTACCTTTAAGAAACATTGTTTTGGTTATCTAAATAAAAATTCTCCTAGGAAAATGAATAGAATATTAAACTTTCATCTGCCTGTCAGCTATTTGCAACGAGTAAATTACAACAAAATCATAACAGTAGCATACTACCCAGGTGGCCAGTTACGGTCACAAAGCATTTTAGCTGAAGATAAGTTTTACACTCTGTATGGCAATTCCCTTGATTGTAATATAAACAACCATACAGTTGGTCTGAAAGATGATAAAATTGAAATATACTGCTTGTGTAACATTTTATCTCAAATAAATTTATGGTTTCACATTTTATTCACAGCATAGTATTTATTACCTGCACAGAATCCTCATATTTTCTCCATCTAAACCACTTTAAAAATATATTTCAATAAGTATAAGATGATACACAGTGAATTTTATTTTTGCCCCACAAAATATGCTTATAAGATAGAGGTGTGTCTTGGGCACCAGCAAATCAACAAATATAATAATATGGTATATATATATATTTATATATATATATATATCATCATCATCATCATCATCATCGTTTAACGTCCGTTTTCCATGCTGGCATGGGTTGGACTATTTGACTGAGGACTGGTGAAACCAGATGGCTACACCAGGCTCCAATCTCATCTGGCAGTGTTTCTACAGCTGGATGCCCTTCCTAATGCCAACCACTACGAGAGTGTAGTGGGTGCTTTTTATGTGCCACCGGCACAGGAACCTGTCAGGCGGGCTTGGCATCGATCACATTTGGATAGTGCTTTTTGCATGCCACCGGCACGGGGGCCAGTCGGTGGTTACTGGCATCGGTCACATTCAGATTGTGCTTTTTACGTGCCACCGGTACGGGGGGCCAGTCGGTGGGTACTGGCATTGGCCACATTCAGATAGTGCTTTTTATGTGCCACCAGCATGGGAGCCAGTCAGGCAGCCCTGGTATCAACCACGTTCGGATGGTGCTTTTTACGTGTCACTGGCATGGGTGCCAGTTAGGGGGTACTGGCCACAGCTGCGATATTGGTTTACAGCCCAGTCAAGATGGTATTTTCTTCATCTCCTACTCTTGTATTTGCACACATTTACAAAATGACTTTCTGAAATGAACTTCCATTATGCAGCTGAGGAGTACATTTTCATTGCACATCTTATGTGGTGTTCTCACTACATAAATAAATGAAGTTTGTATGAAACGTACGTACTGCTATAACCTAATACATTTTTGTTGCTTTTCTTCAAATATATATATATATGTGTGTGTGCTCTTGTTTCAGTCATTGGGCTGTGGTCATACTGGGGTACTGTTTTGAAGGGTTTAGGCAGACAAATCAACCCCAGTTCTTATTTTTATGTCTGGTACTTATTCTATCAGTCTCTTTTACTGAACTGCTTAGTTGCAGGGTTGGAAACAAGCCAACACTGGTTGTCAAATAGTGGAGGTGAAAAACACAGCCACAAAGGCGCGCGCGCGCGCACACACACACACACACACACACACACACACACACACACACACACACACACACACACACACACACACACACACATATTTGTATGTATATTGATACATTCTCAGTAAAGAAAGATTCAATAGAAATACTGAACATCTGTTACCAGAGAGAGAGAGAACAAAAAGTGGACATCTTATGTCTTAATAATCACTGCTACAATTCTATGCATTTGGCAGAACTTTTGGCAGTGGCAACATAATTTTATTTAAGATTTGTTTCATAAAACTGAGAATAAGGTAAACTTCAAAAATATTTCTAGCATTCAAAATTAGTAAACAAAAAAAAATATTAAAAGAAATACATTTTGTGTCTGAAAGAATTTTTTTTAGGTTTTAAAATTTTGTTTGCTCTTGAATTTTCAAACTTTCTATGAAGACTTCTTCAGGAGAAAATTTAAGCAAATGTAATTCTTCAGCCTTGAAGAATTTTAGATGAATGAACCCCAGTTCTTATTTGTATGTTAAGCCTGATGCATATTTTATCAGTCTTTTTGTGCTAAACCGATAATTTCCAGGGACACAAATGCATCAATACCAATTGTCAGTTGTCAAGACACACACATAGATATATATACATACTTACTTACATACATACGTACGTACGTACATACATACATGCATACATACATACACACACACATATATATATATATATATATATATATATATATATATATAATAATAATAATATAAATATATAGATATAGGCATATATCCATACATATATGTACATACCTACATCTATATGTATACATACATGCATATATGGGTACAGGACATACAAAAAACGAAAACATAAAAACGAAGACAGAAAATGAACATATTTCGAACAATGAAAAAAACAAACAAACAGAGAAACGAGACATGCAATATAAAGAGTATATCCTTTCGTCAGTTGTCCCTGTCCATCTGATGGGCTTCTTTCAGTTTCGTCTACCAAATCCACTCACAAGACTTTTGTTGGCCCAGGGCTGTAGTAGAAGGCATTTGCCCAAGTTGCCATGCAGTGAGACTGAATCCAGAACCATGTGATTGAGAAGCAAACTTCTTACCACAGAGCAAAGTGTCTTTTAAGATCCAGTCTTTAGTTCTTATTTCATGGCATTAAGTAGATTAAGTGATATCCAATCCATCACTTCTGTAACTATGACTCTAGCCTCTCCCTTTCTCTCTCTTTTCCTTTCTCTTTCTGACAAATCTCTTATGCGATATGGTATATGTTCTTAAGTAGCATTAATCATTTAACATTTAAACCAGCTATATCTCGCCAAGATATTCTACTTGTTTTATGTTCAAACTGACCAGGTCCAGCCTCTTAAGCCTACCCTACAATGACATGCTAAAAGTAGACAATTGCATCAACAAAATCTTGAAGCTATGAGATAACGTATGATTAATGCAAAGCAATGTAAATAAATAAGCATTATGTCTGACTGAGTAATCTGAATGCTAAAGAGTAAAGTGAACAGAGGAATGTAGAATTAAGTATATAGCTTAAATGCATCATGAAATCTTGTAACTGGTTTGAACACAAGAACTGCTTGAACTTGCTAGTAACAAATCAATGCATCCATTTGGCTATTCCACTTCTGTGTGTATGTGTGAGTGCCTGTGAACTGGCTTCTCATATTCTTTTATCAGTTTCATTTATTAGCCTGTGGCCTTTCTGTGGCACTATGTTCAGGATTTAAAGCTTTTACATATCTGTATTTGTTTTAAAGGTATATATAATATATAATATATTATGAAGTACTTAAGGTACTTAATTATATATAAATACATGCACTCCATAATTAAGCATTGAGTCATTTAAAATTTTTTTTATCTAAACACTATTTACATTGTATTTACATACACACATCTGTATGTTTGTGTGTCTGTGTTTGTCCCCCCCCCCCCAACATCTGGTTCAGCAAAAGAGACTGATAGAATAAGTACTAGGCTTAAGAAGTAAGTCCTGGGATCAATTTGTTTGACTAAAAAAGAAAACCCTTCAAGGTGGTGCTCCATGGCCACAGTCAAATGACTGAAACAAATAAAAGAATATATATATATATATATATATATATATATATATACTTTATTTAAAAGCAGCAGAAATATAACAAAAAAAACCGTTACTCTGAGTTTCACGTTCCCATTCATCGGACAGTTTTTTTAGAAATGGAGAAAGGATAACCTTTCTCCATTTCTAAAAAAACTGTCCGATGAACGGGAGCGTGAAACTCAGAGTAACGGTTTTTTTGTTATATTTCTGCTGCTTTTAAATAAAGCATATTACTCTACCTCTGGTATTTGAGTACTCTTTTTTCCACCTTGTTGCACATTTCATGTGCTTACTCCGGTATATATATATATATATATATATATATATATATATATATAATAGAAATATGTTTCAAAAAGAAAATAGAAACTACACGTGGGAAAGATATGGGGAAAGTACGAAGAAAAATAGTGAAAATGCACATTGAATATCAAAAAAATGAAGGTTTTTTTTAATGAAAAGTAGCAATAAATATATACAATTAGATGAAGTGAGGTAGAATTAAGAGGAATAAAAGTCATTATTTTGAATTGTTAAAGAGATTCAAAGTCAGACCGGTATCATCATTGCTGTTCACTATATATATATATATATATATTCAAAACATAGAATCCAAGATGACTAGTGATATCCTGTCCCTTATTCAGAAAAGGCACAAAATCTTTCCCTTCCTTGAATGAAGATTGTGTTTAAAATATTTCAAATTTTCCCTCATTATAGCATATGTAGTGAAATTAATTTTACTTTCATATATATATATATATGTGTGTGTGTCTATAACTGGTGCATTAACAGTGTTTTGTTTGAAAGCTATGCTATACTGTCTTTCTATCATGCTGACCCTTATTTTTTTACCCATAAAAATATTTGTATACAGACAATATTTGTATACAGGCATAGGAGTGGCTATGTGGTAAGTAGCTTGCTTACCAACCACATGGTTTTGGGTTCAGTCTCACTGCGTGGCACCTTGGGCAAGTGTCTTCTACTATAGCCTCGGGCCAACCAAAGCCTTGTGAGTGGATTTGGTGGACGGAAACTGAAAGAAGCCTGTCGTATATATGTGTATATATATATATATATATATATATATATATATATATATATATATATATATATATATATATATATATATATGTGTGTGTGTGTGTGTTTGTGTGTCTGTGTTTGTCCCCCCAACATCGCTTGACAACCGATGCTGGTGTGTTTACGTCCCGTAACTTAGTGGCTCGGCAAAAGAGACCGATAGAATAAGTACTAGGCTTACAAAGAATAAGTCCTGGGGTCGATTTTCTCGACTAAAGGCGGTGCTCCAGCATGGCCACAGTCAAATGACTGAAACAAGTAAAAGAGTAAAAGAGACAAGGTATTTATATCTATCAATACATATAGTGTTGGCTAAAATCTATAGATATAATCCTGTAGTACAGTACTGCATTGAAGCAAAGTGCTGTTATCATACCAGTAATTTTTAATTGAATTATCTGCAAAGAATGCATTTGTATGCAAATTGGAGCATATCTATCCAATTGTGTGCACCAATTCTCTCCAGAAATTGGCCTTGTGCCAAGTCAGAAGAAATCAATGTCTGTGTTATATATGTTTGAAATAAAGGTTTAAAGATTAGTTAAAAGTCTTCATTCTATTTCGATATAGTGTTGTTGTAGCTGTTGTTATGCTTGTTGTTGTTGTTGTTATGACCTACATGCAAATAGAAGAAATCATGTAGAGGACATTAATAGAACATGCATATTGATTCAGATAATCTGATATCTAACAAGGAATCAAAGAACTTTTGCATTTTCTCTCTCTTCACACTTTGCTACCAATACAAAAACTGTTTCCGATGAAAATATTGCCTTTCTTTGCATTCCGTCTCTCTTATTCCTCGCTCTCCCACCATAGATATACAAGTGTCTGCATGTACTTAGATTTAAGCCAAGGAGAGGTGAACAGCTAAATAGTCTGATCTGGTAGAAATAGCAGCCAAAACTTCCCTGAACCACCCTCAACTAATTTAAAGACAGTACTCTTTAGATATAATGTAGATCATGATAGACTATTCCTGGAAGAGAGACAAAACTATCTTGGATGGAGTATCTTTGACCTAAGAGTATATTTGATTAAGGCTGGTTTAGGGCTGAATGACTCACATTATGATCACACATCCATTTCTCTCCTTCTCTTCATCTGTCTGTCTGTTTGTCTGTCTTTCAATGTCTCTGTCTCTATGTCTGTCTATCTGTGTAACCTATCTGTCTATTTATCCATCTTTCTGCCTGTATATCTATCTATCCATCTATCACTCTGTCTGTCTGTCTGTCTGTCTGTCTGTCTGTCTGTCTGTCTGTCTGCCTGCCTGCCTGCCTGTCCGTCCGTCTGTCTGTCTGTCTGTCTGTCTATCTATCTATCTGTCTATTTGTCTATCTGTTTGTCGTCTTTCTATGGTTATCTGT
This sequence comes from Octopus bimaculoides, assembly GCF_046866305.1. Classification (NCBI taxonomy): domain Eukaryota; kingdom Metazoa; phylum Mollusca; class Cephalopoda; order Octopoda; family Octopodidae; genus Octopus; species Octopus bimaculoides. The sequence goes on along the minus strand of NC_142947.1, from coordinate 34,989,131 downwards.
CTGTCTCTGTCTATCTGTTTGTCTGTCTATCTTTTTATCTGTTGTCTGTCTATCTATCTATCTCTGCTAAATGGGGGGGCTGGGCATGCCATGGTTGATGAAGTGCAGACATGCGCTGAGACTGTGACATCTCCGGCGCCTTATAGATGACGGTGAACAGGTGTGGTCGCCGTTTGTGCAGCGTGCTTTCTCGCGGCTCGTCTCTTTGGCCGAACTGTAGTCATGGATCAAATGGAGACCAAGGCTAGGTGAATGGCACCATGAGTGCTGCCTTGCTCTCAAGCAACTCTGCCGTCTGGGATCAAAACTTGTGTGACTTCAATTCCACAAAGATGTTCTATAGAGGATTAGTGAAGAGAAGGTGTGATGACGTTCTTGGGCAGATTCTGGGCGTTGATGAGGAACACCTGACCCACCTGTTCAGGACAACTTTCAGGCCAGGACTTATAGACAATCACCACAGATCCCTGGCCTGGCAGTGCTATCAAGAATCATTTCCCATTCGAGATAAGCTCTACAAGCACGGTTCGAAACACACCAGACTGACTTGTCCAAGATGTGGTCAGAGCAATGAAACCGTGCTGCATGCACTCATGCAGTGTCCAACCATTTCGGACCTGTGGGCTTATGCTGAACGGCTGCTGGGACGAGTTAGCTTATCGGCCGAGTCTATCATGAAAATTGCCCTGCTACCATCCCTTAACCGGGAAGGCAAGGCAGTCTTCATCATACTAGTGGCCATGGTGAAAGAATGTGTGTGGTGAACTCAAGCGAAAGGTTTAGAGACACTTTCCTCTCTGGCTAATTGCTCAACTTTTTCAAGTACCACTCAAAAAGGAAAGTGAGAATAGAGAGGCAAGTTTTGTCTTGTGAAAATTTCAATAAAAGGTGGGTGAATGTAGCAAAGATGGTACATGTGAATGATGAAACCACTTAAATCAAAAAGAGAGAGAGAGAGAGAGCACTCTAATCTCATGTGTTTATTCCCGCCCTGCCCCAGGTTACCGTGGTCTTTTCCATAGGCCTTTCTCCCCATGGATAAACCTAACCTTTCTTTTTACATTTTTAATATTTTCTGTGATACATGATCCCTTGTGATTGTTTTTTTTTTTCACGATCCCTTTTGATTGGAATTCTATTTTCTCCTTTGTTTTCTTTATTTTTTCTATTTTTAAAAAAAAAGCTCTACATTGTATTTTGTCCCCTCTGTGTTTGGCCCTGTGTAGTTAATAAAAAAAACTTATCTATCTATCTATCTATCTGTCTATCTATCACTCTGTCTGTCTGTCTGTCTGTCTGTCTATTTGTTTGTCTGTCTTTCTCTGTCTGTCTGTCTGTTTTTGTCTATCTTTTTATTTGTTGTCTGTCTGTCTGTCTATCTATCTATCACTCTGTTTGTCTGTCTATCTGTCTATTTGTTTGTCTGCTTTTCTGTGTCTGTCTGTCTGTCTATCTGTTTGTTTGTCTATCTTTTTATTTGTTGTCTATCTATCTATCTATCTATCTGTCTATCTATCTATCTATCTATCTACCTACCTACTTACCTACTTACCTATCTGTGTGTGTTTATGCACAATCAGGAGATTAACAATTTATCAAGGTACTCAATACATGAATTATCAGAATATTAGAATTATCATCTAGATTGAAATCCAAGAGGCAGATTTATTAAAGAATCCTTACAGATATAAATCTCTTTCACAACACAAAGCTGATTATCAAAGGAAAATGTATTTTATGAATTACTTTGTATAAATATAATATAAAAAAAAAGCACTGAAAAATCTGCTAGATCCAACAGATTCACACAACAGCCATTCAAAAGCTATTTCACTCTTAAAGTGTTCTTTAAACAAAATAGCATCAAATTCGTTTTCCTGTGATAAGTTTTGGTTTGTGAGACAAAATTCTATAACTGTAAGGATTCTTTGTATACACACACACTCACACACATACACACGCCCACACACACACATAGGCATTCTGAAGCAAACAGGAAAAACTGATTTCAAAATACGAGTATATGTATATGTTTATTAATATTTAGCAGGAGCAAAAGAGAGACTTAAGGTCCAAGAATTTCATGCGTTGGTACATAGAAGCACATGAAACTCTCAGACCTTGAGTCTGTTGCTTCTGTAATATATTAATAAAAATATACACACATACATACATACATACATACATACATATATATATCATCATCATCGTTTAACGTCTGCTTTCCATGCTAGCATGGGTTGGACGATTTGACTGAGGACTGGTGAAACCGGATGGCAACACCAGGCTCCAATCTAATTTGGCAGAGTTTCTACAGCTGGATGCCCTTCCTAACGCCAACCACTCAGAGAGTGTAGTATATATATATATATATATATATATATATATATATATATATATAAAATAGGCACAGACATTGCTGTGTGATAAGAAGCTTGCTTCCCACCCACATGGTTGTGGGTTCAGTCCCACTGCATGGCACCTTGGGCAGGTGTCTTCTACTATAGCCTTAGACTGACCAAAGCCTTGTAAGTGTATTGGTAGACGGAAACTGAAAGAAGCCCGTCATATATATATATCTATGTGTATTTGTCTTTGTGTCCATGTTTGTACCCTCCCACCACTTAACCAGTGTTGGCGTGTTTATGTCCCTGTAACCTAGCAGTTCAGCAAAAGGGAACCAATAGAATAAGTTAAAAAAAAATTCCTGGTGTTGATTTGTTTGACTAAAACCCAACAAGGTAGTGTCCCAGCATGACTGCAGTCAAATGACTGAAACAAGTAAAAGATGAAAAATAATATATATATATATATATATATTTCTTTGTTGCCCACAGGGGGCTAAACACAGAGGGGACAAACAATGATATTAAGTCGATTACATCAACCCAGTGCATAACTGGTACTTATTTAATCGACCCCCAAAAGGATAAAAGGCAAAGTTGACCTCGGCGGAATTTGAACTCAGAACGTGACAGCAGATGAAATACCGCTGAGCATTTTGCCCAGCGTGCTAACGATTCTGGTGCAGGAGTGGCTGTGTGGTGAGTAACATGCTTACCAACCACATGGTTCTGGGTTCCGTTTCCTCTGATGAGAGCATTGACTAAACACTCTGTTTTTTTGAGTTTAAAAAGGTCCCTGGATGAAGTGAGTTTTTCAGGATCTTTGCTCACTTGATCCAAGAATCGCTTTAAACTATAAAATTTACTTGTAAGGTATTGGTCAGCCTGGTGCTATAATAAAAGGCACTTGCCCAAGGTACCATGCGATGAGACTGAACTTGAAACCATATGGTTGCCAAGCAAGCTTCATAATCACTCAGCTACTCCATTATACATAAATACACATGTATAATACACAGCATATCTTGATATTTAAACACACACACATGCATGCGTGTGGACACACATTCACATGCATACATATATGCATGCACATGCACACACACACACTATCAGAGAGAGAGGGGGGAGGAGGAGGATGCATTTAATTCTCGGTATTTCTGTTGATGTCAGGAAGATTCAGTTTTGCTTCCTGAAAACTGTGGCAACACTTTATACTTGATTAATGTTGCATTAGTTTAGAGGCATCACCACCACCACCACCACCATCACTACCATCACTACCATCACCACCACAACATCCATTGGTATCATCATCAACATTACTACCACAACCACCAATGACACTGACATCACCATCACCCACCAGTATTACCACCACAACCGCCATCACCATCGTCATCATCATCACACCACCACCACCACCACCACCACCATCGTCATCATCATCACACCACCACCACCACCACCACCACCGTTACCATCACCACCACCACCACCACCACCACCACCACCACCATCGTCATCATCATCACACCACCACCACCACCGTTACCATCACCACCACCATCGTCATCATCATCATCACCATCATGTTAGCATGTATTTGTTGCTGTTGTTTAGTCCAGATCAGTCATGATTGAGTAAACTTTTGATTAAAGATGTTCCAGACCTGACCACCCTGACATTTTACATAGTGTATCATTACCAGTGTGTACCAGTGCTCTTAGCTTTTAGATGATGGAAAAGAGTGGTTTGAGGGAACTTTGGTGTCTATTTCTAACTGGTTGAATGACAAATATAAAGGCTCCCCTCATTGACTAGCTTTACATTAGCTATAATAAATCTGATCTTGACTCAAAGACACTCCATCCACAACCATCTTGTGTTTTATTCAGACATGGTGTATCTGAAACTTTATTATCCAATGTCTCCTTCCATTTTTAAGACAGAAAATCTCATAAAGATTTTACTGCTGTTTCTAGCAGGATGAGCAACCACATAGGCACTCCCTTGCTAACATTGGTTTGCTCTTTTCATGATTCTATAGCTTCATACTTGGGAGACCCAACGTCTGCAAAACCTAGTTTTGAGTTTGGTCCCACTGTGTGGCATCTTGGGCACATGTCTTCTACTTTAAGCCTCAGGCCAACCAATGTCTTGTGAGTGAATTTGATAGCTGGAAACTGTGTGGAAGCCTGTTATATATATATAATATAAATAATTTGGGAAAACAAATTTCCAAATCAACCAGGTACAACCCTTCAGCTTTATATGCATCTACATATCATACCTTGGGGGTCTTATTTATCATATATTTATATATTTATATATTTATCTATAAACATACAAAGTATCTGATAGAAGGCAATATTAAATCAATATTAAATATATATATATAAATATATATATAGGCAGAGGTGAGGCTGTGTGGTAAGAAATCTGGTCAACCTGCTTCCCAACAGCAAGGTTCCAGGTTCAGTCCCACTGCATGGTACCTTGGGCAAATGTCTTCCACTATACCCCTGGGCTGACCAAAGCCTTGCAAGTGGATTAGGTGGACAGGAACTGAAAGAAGCCAGTCTGCATGCATGTATGTATGTATGTATGTATGTGTGTGTGTGTGTGTGTGTGTGTGTGTGTGTGTGTGTGTGTATGTATGTATGTATGTGTATGTATGTGTGCATGTATATGTGTATATATGTATTTGCGTGTATGTATATATGTATATGTGTGTATATATATATATATATATATATATATATATATATATATATAATTATGTGTATTTCTTCTATCTTAATGAATAAAAATTCTTCTGATAGAATAAATGGGTTAATAGAAACCAATGTAGCAAAGAACACAAAATAACTGTGGTTTAGTTCCTGTTTTTAAGGCAGGAACTCCTTGAAATTTTGGGTATTTGAGTATATTTAAGAATTTAAGGATTGGAGAAAACGCATGTTATAATTGCAGACTTTATTCCTACATATGTTTCAAAGGATTACAACCTGTGGATCACACAGGTTGTAATCCTTTGAAACATATGTAGGAATAAAGTATGCAATTATAACATGCGTTTTCTCCAATCCTTAAATACTTAAATATATATATATATGTATGTATGTATGCATGCATGCATGTATGTGTGTGTGTACCTGTGTGTGCATTTTTGTGTTTGTGTTTGTCCCCTAACCAGCACTTAATAACTGGTGTTGGTTTGTTTAATCCCCATAATTTAGTAGTTTGGCAAAAAGAGACCAATAAAAGAAGTTCCAGACTTTAGAAAAAAAAAAGAAGTACTGTGATTGATTTATTCTTCTAAAACTCTTCAGAGTGGAGTCCCAGTGCATGGCCACAGCTTGGCGATAGCGGTATTGAAACAAACACAAAAATTCCTCTATTTGAGTCATTTAGAAATATTAATATAGCTAAAAAGGACAATGGCCTAGATATGGTAAATTATGTGACAAATTTGAATGGATGGACCCCTTTTTCTGTAGATTCTGATTGTTCCGTTTTTAACTAAAGCTAAAAACACAAAGCTTAAATGCTACAAGCATGATGTTAATTAACTCATCTATAACATTGTTCCTTAAGCAGCTAAGATGCATCTGTTAAATATTCTTTTCTGATACACGACGCACCACTCTAATATAACTTTACTTTTGTAGACTAATATTGAAAACCTGAATATATTAATTTAAACTTGTTTGCTGTGCCGTAGTTTTGCTTAATGGCTTAAGGTTAAAATAGAAACTGTGCATCAAAATGTTTCTTCCCTGTTTAGAAATCCCATTTTGATTTAATGGGTATGTCTGTAACTTATTAATAATAATCTGATTCATTCAACCAATCTTATGAGAAAAATAATTAAGTTCAGTTATTGTACGATGAGTTTAATGCATTGAAATAGAGATATAGGAATGGCAAAGTATCTGACAAAATGAAGTCTGCCTGCCCATTTGCTGCTGTCATTCAATTTGACTATTATATTTTGTATTGAATTTCATAAGTTCCACACACACACATATATATATATATATATATAATAATACAAATAATATGTGAGTATATGCATATATACGTACATGTATGTACATACCTACATCTACATGTATATATAGATGCATATCTGGGTACAGGACGTCACAAAAAAAACGTGGACAAAATGAAACAGGACATAAACAGAGCACAGAAAACAAACAAGCCACATAGAAAATGTTTCCTTCAGACGCATTGTTAGAATAGCTCTTCCCGCGGAAACAAATTAAATTAAATTAAATTAAATTTGTAATGCGGAGGAATTAAGTGGCAAACAGAAAACACGACAGGAAAACAAAAACTATATATATATATATATATATATATATATATGTGTGTGTGTGTATATATATATATATATATATATATATATATATATATATATATATTATTTAAAACAGTTTGATTTGGTTCCGTGTGACTTAAAGTTTCACAGGCTTCTAACAGCTGCCTGTCTCTTTCAGGGTTTAAATTACTGAATGGAGACGTACAGGAAGACCAATTTGGCAATCTAAAGCCTGAAAGAGACTGGCTTCCGTTAGAGGCCTGTGAAACTTTAAGTTGCATAGAACCAAATCAATCTGTTTTAAATAATACTCGTAGCTCCTACTAAATGTGTCGTGTGCCCTTTTCTTTCATTTGTCCATTCATGTATCATCATCATCATCATCATCATTGTTTAACGCCCACCTTGAACAGTTTGACAGGAGCCGGCCAGGTAGAAGACTACTCTAGGCTACTGTGTCTGTTTTGGCAGGGGTTTTTACGGCTGGATGCCCTTCCTAACTAACCACTCTGCAGAGTGGACTGAGTACTTTTTACATGGCATCAGCACAGGCGAGGTCAGTGTGGTAAGAAATCTGGTCAATCTGGGTTGTCAGAGAAAATGGGATTAATTATATCTTCCCTGCACCTACACGTTCAGCAATTACTAATCACTTTGAGCTCCATTTTATGCTTTCCTCCTATTCTGGTGCAAAGACATTTTAAATTTTTGTTCTACAATAAAAAACACTTTGGTTTTTCTTTGAGTCATGTGTTTCTTTGCCAGTGCTGAGAATTTTCTTCATCAATTTCTTCTTTTTTTTTTTTTGCTTTTCTCAAGTAGGGACTTTTCTTGCCCTCATTTTAGGAGGATATTACTCAGCCTCATTTTTGTTTTGTATTGTTATGAGACCGTAGTGAATGGCAGAATCACTAGAGTGATAAATTCAATTATATGCATTTTACATTCTAAGTTAAAATCCTGCCAAGGTCAATTTTGCTTTCACCAACCCAGAAACAAAGAAATAATTACTTGTCAAGTATTGGGCCCAGTCTCATAAATTGTTCTGTCATCATTATCATCATCATCATCATCATCATTTAAAGTCTGCTTTCTATGCTAGTATAGGTTTGACAGCTTGATAAGAACTGGTAAGGCCAGGGACCACACCAGGTCTCACAATCTGTTTTGGTTTGGTTTTCTATGGTTGGATGCCCTTCCTAACACCAACCACTTTACAGAGTGTACTGGGTGCTTTTTTTATGTAGCAACATCACCAGTGCTTTTTATGTGTTACCAGTACCAGTGCTTTTTATATGGTACCAGCACCCATACCAAAGCTTTTTACATGGTACCTTGGTTTTTAAGATCTCAATTCTGTTGTGGTAGGTGGGTCTTCTCAAGTACAGCAATGCACCACATATCTTGGTCAGCTCCTTTATAAGGTTCAACGTTTTCAGATCAGCCTTCAGTAATTCATCCCATGTCTTCCTGGGTCTCCCTCTTCCACAACTTTCCTTCTGCTCCCTTAACCAGAAACTTAATTGGAAACAATTATTATCATTATAGATCAGATTAGAGCCTGGTGCAGCCATCTGGCTCGCCAGTCCTCATTCAAACCGTCCAACCCATGCCAGCATGGAAAGCGGATGTTAAATAATGATGATTATGATGGTTTCCACTGAGGTTGACTATGCCTTACATCCTTTTGGAGTCAATAAACTAAGTACCAGTCAAATACTGGGGTTGATGTGATTGAGTGTCCCTCTCCCCACAAAAGTCCAGGCCTTGTGCCTTTGGTAGAAAGGATTATTATTATTATCATTATTACCCAGTGAAAACTATGGACACATAAGAAATGCAGCAGTATCAGAGGAAGGTTAACAGGGAAAATAGTTTTTGTGTGGGGGAGGTACACAGGTACAATTAACACCAAAACTGTGCAGAAAATAGACTCCATCAAATGCCAATGGGGAAACTAGAAGTAGTTGATAGCTTCCATTACCTAGGTGACCAAGTCAGTAGCAGAAGTGATGCTCCAAGAGTGTAGCTTCTAAAAGAAGAATAGGTTGGGTGAAGTTCAGAGAGTTCCTACCACTGTTGGTAACTAAGGGCCTCTTTCTCAGAGTGAAAGGCAAATTATATGATGCTTGTGTGCGAAGAGCCATGCTACACAGAGTGAAACATGGGCTGTGACCACTGAGTACATGCGAAAGCCTGGAAAGAAATGAAGTTAGTATGCTTCACTGGATGTGGTGGTGGTGGTGGTGGTGGTTATTATTATTATTATAACTTGAATTTTGTTGAAACTCTTGGAGTCTTGCATGCATAGCAGGCTTGCTACCTGCAGCCTATGACACCATGCCATCTGTTCTTTTCAACTATCTAATACTTTCCTGATGATTCTGGCTGTGACAGGGCACTCTCTTCCAATTTCATTAATATTCCTCTTGATTCCTTCTGATACTGTCACCAAGAACCCAACATTAATTGGCACTATCTTTACCTTTATCATTTTCTGCAGACAAACTATCTTGTATTTCCACAGTTGAGCTATCTCAGATTTTTATTATTATTATCAGGTCATTAAGAATGAAATGTCCGGTTTTGAACTGAAAGTTTATTTTACTTTATTTCAACAAAAGGCAATGCATTTAATCAAAGTATGCACCTAAATTATCAACACAATTTTGCAATTTTATTGGTAGCTTATTCTTGCCAGCAGTGAAGAATTCTGGAGAGTGAGAGGTGATGAAATCATGAAAGGCTGTTTTTGCATCTTCAGATTTGAAGGTTTTCCTTGTAAAATGTTGTCTAATGCCCGGAAAACATGATGGTCAGTTGGTGCAAGGTCTGGTGAATACGGTGAATGACAGAGTGCTTTCAAGTTCAGTTCCTGTAACTTGAGTAGCATTCTTTGTGCAACATGTGGTCAAGCATTGTCTTGCAAGAGAATTAGCCTGTCTCTGTTGACCAATCTCAGTTGTTTAATTGCAAGTTCACTCATAATTTCATCCAGTTGGTTGATGTATACTTCCACTGTAATTGACTTACCAGGTCTCGTGAAGCTGGAGTGAATGACATCAGTGCTGGACCACCAAACAGACACCATTAGCTTTTTTGGTGAACATTCTTCTTTGGATTATTTTTTGGCACTTCGTCTCTATCCAACCATCATGCAGAATGCTTGCTATTGTTGAAAAGAATCCATTTTTCATCACACGTAACAATACAATGCGAAAATGGTTCACTTTTATGCCATGGCAGCAAAGAACAGCAAGTTTCAAGACGTGTCATTTGATGCTCATTCAGTTCATGTGGCACCAGCTTCTTTACCTTGCTGATTTGTTTCAGATGATCCAATACAGTTGGAATCGAAACATCAAACCTTGCTGCTAACTCATGCCTAGTTTGAGATGTATTCACTTCCACTACAGTTTCCAGCTCAACATTATCCACCTTGGTCTCAGGTCTACCACGGGGCTGATTTTCAAGATTGAACTCACAATATAATCATACACCATGAATTGCATTTCGAAAAGTGATGATGTAACTCTTCAATGTTGTAAAACAAAGAATTGTCAGAATAAAACATTGGAGTTAACGACTGTCAAACTTGGTGCATAAGAAAATCAGACATTTTGTTCTTAATGACCTGATTTTATTATTATTATTATTGTTAGTAGTAGTAGTATTGTTAGGAAGAGGAGGGCATAATTGTTTCCATGCTGGACAAAATCCTTAGCAGCTTTTCTTCTGGTTCTTTATGCTCTGAGTTCAAGTGCTGCTGAGGTTAACTTTGCCTTTCATCCTTGTAGGTCGATAAAATAAGTACAAGTTCAGTACTGTAATTAAGGTAATTAATTATCCTCCTCCTTTAAAAGATTTCAGGCCTTGTACCTACACTGGGCAAAATGCTTTGTGAAACTTCATCTGGCTTTACTTTCGGAGGTCAACTTGCCCTTTCATCCTTTTTGGGGTCGATAAAATAAGTACTAATCAAGTACTGGGTTCAACAAAATTGACTAGCCTCCTAACCCCAAAATTTCAAGACTTGTGTCTACAGATGAAAAGATCATTATTATTATAACTGGATCTATAGAATAAATAGAGAAGCAGACAAAAGTCTTTACTATTTTGTGTTATGTTCTGCATTTGAATCACAAGAAGGAATTTTAATTTTGTCAGGGTTGATAAAATAAGTATCAAATATGGTGGTCTGTATCCCTTCTAAATATGAGACCATGTGTCTAACATAGACACAAGGGTGGGGAGAGAAGTGTCACCTACTCTGTAAACTTGTTGAAAGGTAGGTAAGGTAGGTGGGAATGGCCAGCATGGTCTGAGAGGGTGGTCATGCTCTGAATATGTACTTTTAGGTTGTGGGTAGAATTTTGGGAAGACGGTACAAGCCTTTGGATAACAGGGCAGTCTGGGAATCATATGGGGATTTCCTCATTGGCTTTATGTGATGGTTCCCTCTTTTTCTTTTTTTTCTTCCTTAGTAGTTTGGTCTAGCGGAAATAGTTATGGCAGTGGCCTTCACTATTTTTCAGAGTCTGGTGAAATCAATGTGATTGATGATGAACATTTGTAAGCTGACAGCTGCAGGAAAGATATGTACAGGGAAGAAAATCCAAAGGATCAATGTTTTGGGGAAGAAAGTACTGGGGGTTGCTGGTAAATGCAAGGTTTGGGGAGGGGCAGGGGAAATAATTTGGATGAGAAAAAGAGGAGAAGAGTTTGAGTTGGCAGTTTCTAAGTGGAGAGGGCGTGAAACCAGCTATCTCTGAAAAGCAGAGACCATTTTAGTAGTGATATATATATATATATATAGAGAGAGAGAGAGAGAGAGAGGTGGTGGGGAATAGACAAATGTTGGTGTATAATTTCATGATATTCAGTTTATGGATCTGTTAAATCATTGCTGACGTGGGATTAATTCATGACACAATGTACAAGCCAACAAGGGAGCCTTTGCATGGTTGCTCCATCCGCTAGAAATAGCTGTCAAATCTCTCTCAAATTACACCACTGTGTTTAAAAAAATATGGGAAGATATATTGGATAAAGAAGTCATGGATATATGAAAAGATGATGTGGTCATGGTTGGAAAGTCATACTTGATCAATCAGCAGGGCTAATCTAAAGCTAACAGTAATAACAACAGTTCTTTTTCTTCTCTATAATCGAACAACTCAAATTGAAATTAAGAAATTGTGATGAAAAACACCTTACTCTTATACACACATTGCTTACACACACACATACACACACACACACACACACACACACACATGCACCCAACACATGGCAAATGAATTGACTGTATCAAGGGCAGGGAACCACCTCTGCCATAGCAGCAGCAGCAGACTACAACAGCACAAGTGTTTATGATCCAAATATCTAGTGTTCAATGAACAAGAACGAGCTGTTTGTATCTCTATGAGCTGAAACAATAGCAGTTGCATACATGAAAAGGAAAGTGAAAGTAGAGAGAGAGTCAGTGAAAGAGAGAGAAAGAGAGAGGTGCTGCCCTCTATCAAATTTAATAAAACATGGGTGAGAGTGACTAAACGAGTCTATTACAAACAGAGGGTGTGGTTTGGCAGCAAAAAGTGGGAGAAGGTTTTTGTTTTTGATGTCTTAGGGTACTCAAAGCTTACGTAATGGGGTACCTAGAATCACACTACATGCTTGCTTGCCCCTGCTATTTTAAGGACCTCTTCTTGTTGTTAATTTATTGTTTATCTTTTATTTGTTTCAGTCATTAAACTGTGGCCATGCTGGAGCACCGCCTTCAATATAATAGAAAGTTGTTTATTTATTCATTTATCAAGGTGTCTTTATTATTTGTCAATACCAACCTTTTAGCCCATATATCAACCGACATCATCCTTCTAATGCTCTGCTGTTTGTTATTATTGTTGTTCTTTATCTTTCACCTTTGTAACATTGTCAGTGTTTGGGCCCTTGTGGTACATACAAAACGACCATTACCATTAATGATACCGGTAGTGGTATTAGTAATGGGCGCAGCAGCAGCAGCAGTAGTAGTAGTAGTAGTCGTGGTGGTGGTGGTGGTAGCAGTAGTAGTAGTAATATTTGTATTAGTACTAGTAATAGTAGTAGTTGTTGTAGTGATGGTGATGGTAGTAGTGGTAGTGGTGGTGGTAGTTTGGTGACAGCAGCAGTAGTAGTAGTAGTAGTAGTACATGCGCTGGTGGTAGTAATAGTAGTAGCAGTAGTAATGGTGGTGGTGATACTAGTAGCGGTAGTGGTGACAGTAGTTGTGATGGTGGTGGTAGTAGCAGTAGCAGTAATAGTAGTAGCAGAAATAGATGTGGTGATAGTGGTCGTAGTAGATGTGGTGGTGGTGGTATTGTAGTAGTAGTAGTAGTAATGGTGGTGGTGATAGTGGTAGTGGTGGTTGTAGTAGTTGTAGTAGTGATGGTGGCAGTGGTGGTAGTAGTAGTAGTGTTCTCTCATTGATAACTGTTACAGTTATATTGATTAGCTTTCGACAACAACGCTGGTCTGTTGTGCACTACAAAAATAGCAGCAACAACAACAACAATGACGATGTGTGACTCTTCTAGTCTACTTGATATTCACACAGAAACTCTTCCTGTTGCTGAGCACACACACACACACACACACACAGAGGAACACACGAACACACACACATGAACACACTCATGCACATACATGCGTACAACACTTAGGTACATCTGGCTGTCACTTCTTTTTTAGGAGGAGAAAACGAAAGGAAAAATGAATGGAGAAAAGAACAAGAGGTGGAGACAAGATTTTTAGAGAGGGTGGGAGGAAACTGTGTTTAGAGAGAGGGCATCAAATGTTGTCTATGTATGAGAAAAAGGAGAGAGAAAAAGAGAGAGAGAGATAGAGAGAGAGTTGCAGCTTGATCATTTTCTTTTAACATTAGTGTAATGACATTGAGATAGAGTGGAATAAATTGGAAGACAAAAGATAAATAGAAGAGAGAGAGGGGGGGGGAGAAAAGCAGAAAAGATTATTGTGGTTGGGTCGTGAGTGTGAGTTGATGGAATAACTGGAGAGAGAGAGGGGAGGGAGCGAGAGAGAGAGAAAAGAAAGGAGAGATTTTAGACAAACAGTCAATGAAATGTGCTGATGAATGGAAGGATAGAGAGACAGGTAGTTACATAGATAGACAGACAAATAGACAAAAAGACAAGCTGGTAATCAAGTCAATCAGCTATGGACACACACACACACACACACACACACACACACACACACACACACACACACACACACACACACACACACACACACACACACACACACACACACACACACACACACACACACACACACACACACACACACACACACACACACACACACACACACACACACACACACACACACACACACAGATGTTGTCTATTTGAAATATTGAGAAAAATGAAAAGAGGAACAAATGAAAGGTGCAAAATGAGGTGTGATTGGAAAAAAAGGAATTAAAAGAGAGAATGGAAGTGTGTGTGTGTTTATGTGTGTGTGTGTGTATATAAAAATATATATGAGTAAATATTCAAACGAATATTTCACATAGATGTTTTCATTGTTATTACTGGAAAGAGAGGGGGGGGGGAGAAAGAGAGAGAGAGATTGAAAATCGGGATAGAAAAGGAAGGTTTGAAAAGAAGAATTGTAGAAAAAAAAAGGGATCATGCAGAAAAAGAGATGGGAAGAGAGAAAGAAAACTTCAGATGGAACCGAGAAATGTGAGACATGATAGGAAACAGAATATTATGAATGAAACAAAAGTGATGAGAAGAAATTAGAGACAAGTAAAAATGATTTGTTATCAATAATTAACAATAGTTCAAATCCTGTGAAGGAAAAACTATGCCTTTCAAGCTTCTGGAGTTACTAAAGTACCAGTCAAGTGGTTGACCTTTATTTTTTTGTCATTGGTTGATGGTATTGTGTGGAGACAGTAACTTAACCACCTCTGCTGTGCCTGAGCTGTTTCCAGAAGCAAGTACCAAGCCCCAAGTACATTTACCACTTCTCCACTTCAAACAGTCTTTTTCACTTCGTTTTATTAAACCATTTTGTGTTTCTCTGGAGTTGAGTAGTGTTATGTAAGAGTTTGTCAGCAAATCTGCCAATGATGTATCAATCTGCCTCTGCTATTGTGTTTTAACCTTGGCAAATATTGGTTTCATACTTTGGCGAACAATTTCAATTTAAGTTGATTACATCAGCCCCAGTGCTCAACTGGTACTTATTTTATTGACCTCCAAAAGGATGAAAAGCAAAGTCGACCTTGGTGGATCCTTGGCAAATATTGTTGGCCTTTTGCATTGTTGGTTGATGGTATTTCAGAGACGGTAGCTTAACCACCTCTACTGTGCCTGGACTGTTTCCAGAAGCAAATTCTTAGCCCCATCTTCTGTTCATGAATACACCCCAAGAGAAAGACAAATCAGTATGTTTGCAGCACCTATGAAGCTGCAGGGGACACCATATATTGGTTAAGTATGACTGTACATATCTGCCTTAAGGACCCTCCTACAAGATTTTCTTGCAAGGGTTTACTCCCTTAGCCTTTTTTAAATGCTCAATAGATTATGCTAAAAGGCAACAGGGGTTTATTATTGTAGTGGAGAGGGTTTGTGCAAAGCCGGTCTCGCTCACCTCTCCTTCGAACTTGTATTGGTCTGGTTCAGCAAGTGCCATGAGCCCAGTAGTTATCAGAATGCAGGATTTAGATGGAGTTACCTTCTCTGAGATGAGCTGAAGAACCTCGTCTGCTCTGGGTCCATCAAAGTGTCTGTGAGTGACTTTCTTCTGGAGACAATTTTGTGACATGTTAATTAACCCTTGGCTGGGACCCTGACAGGTGATACTATTGAGAACAATAATGGTTAAGGGATTGTTCCATGCTTTCTAAAAAAACCCTACTGGATGCAGTTTAAAGTCATGCTCAAGACAGTTAAGTACCAGTGTCAATTTAATTAACTGTACCGTTTCTACTGTTGTTACTCAGCCAATAATTCCAACAGAGTAAATGTCATAGTTAATATTGGTTTCAAATTTTGGCACAAGGCCAGCAATTTCGAGGGAAGGGATAAGTCAAGTACATCAAACCAGTACTCAACTGGTACTTATTTTATCGACCCTGAAAGGATAACAGGCAATGTTGTCCTTGGTGGAATTTGAATACAACATAAAGACAGTCAAAAAGGCACTGAGCACTTTGCCTGGCTTGCTAATGACTCTGCCAGCTTCCCACTTTAATCATTATTATTATTGATGATGGTTTTAATGGTCTTTGTTTTGAGTTCAAATCCCATTGAGGACAATTTCACTGTTCATCCTTCTGGGATCGATAAATAAAGTACCACTGATTAACTTCTGTTAATATAATTGACTGTTGCCTCCTCCCAAATTTCTGGACTTATATCATCATCATCATCATCGTCATTGTCATTGATCATCTTTTTAATGCCCACTTCTCCATGTTTGCATGGGTCAGATGGAATTTGTTGAGGAAGGCTTTCTACAGCCAGATGCTTTCTCTGTGATCAACCCTCACCTGATTTCAAGGTAAGGTAATATTTACCCATGACCAGGTATGTTTTAATAGAAGATTAGAAATGAAGGACACTGCTTGCATGACAGTGACACTCACAATTATCATGAGACGTCAAAGCAAAGAGACAGAAACACACTCATACATACACACAAATGTGTGTGTGTATATATATATATATATATATATGTATTTTAGAATTATATACATGATTATAACAAGGTCGCATACATACATACATACATACATACATACATACATACATTTATGTGTGTGTGTCTGTTTTTATCCCCCTGCCATCACTTGACAAATGATGCTGGTGTGTTTATATCCCTGTGACTTAGCAGTTCAGCTGGGTTGATTTCTTTGAGTAAAAACCCTTTAAGGCAGTGCTCCAGCATGGCCACAGTCAAATGAAAGAAACAAGTAAAAGAATAAAAGATTCTTAATACCAGTGGCCAAAATGGGGTTCCTCTGAAGAATCTTTGGAATAGCATAAGTTGACTCTGTTATTAATTCAGGGATCAGGGAATGTCTCCAGGTCAAACAGCTATTTCTCCGCACTGAAAGGTCACAACTCTGGTACCACAGGTTTCTGATTAGAATGTTACAGGAAAGAAGCACAAGATGAATTCTTCAAGTAGAGACTACTGGCAGGAGACCAAGGGGTAGACAAAAAAAAATGAGATGGTTGGATAATATTCATAGGCGCAGGAGTGGCTGTGTGGTAAGTAGTTTGCTTACCAACCACATGGTTCCGGGTTCAGTCCCACTGCATGGCACCTTAGGCAAGTGTCTTCTACTCAGGCCGACCAAAGCCTTGTGAGTGGATTTGGAAGTACTAGGCTTATAAAGGAATAAGTCCTGAGATCGATTTTCTCAACTAAAGGCGATGCTCCAGCATGGCTGTAGTCAAATGACTGAAACAAGTAAAAGAGAAAAGAGAGAGTCTCTGTTGGTCATACTTGAGAATCCAGCAGGAAAGTCAAATGATGATTGCTTCTGATAAGATTCCCTGGTGCCCTAATCCCTATAACTATTCCAGGAATAGTGGGTAGAGAAGATGGATATCCTTAAAAGAAAAAGACATGATGGTCACAGTTGGAATGTCTTTGCTTGTAGGTCTGCTTGATCAGGTTTGACCTGGGGATTAAACAATAACAATAATACCAACCATTGATAAATTATGGAATCCATTCAACTGATTCATTCATTTCTTGATCCAGCTACCTGATAGCTATTTCGTTGATTCATTACTTGATTCTACAGCTGAACTAAATGTTAAACTAGCCATTCATTCAATGATTCAGCTCTTCAATAGATATTGATCTAATCATTCATCCAATCATCTGTCCAAGATGACATGAATATGTCTAGTTATCCGTCCACCTCTCCAACCAACATAGCATTTATTTATTCAGAAAATGGTATGGTTTAGAAAAGGGTGTGACTCCTGGCCTTGCCGGCTCCTGTCAAGCTGTCTGACCCATACTGGCATGTAAAACAGATGTTAAATAATGATGATGATGATGACAGATGCTATTCTGCATGAAAAATAATATTTAAATTAGTGTTAACACATTTAATGCAAGAAGCATTAAAATTCTAACTAAAAAATGATTATGTGATAAGGTAAAGTTCTTTGTTGGTGCTACAGGGAGGAAATTAATCTTCAGAAACGATGCCAAATTAGAATGTACAGGCGAGACGTGGTTTCTGATCTATCTAGCAGATTTGTAACTCCAAATAAAAACTGACTTTGAACCTTGATACCTTGTGCAGCCCATGGGAAAGTGGATGTAAGATGAGGATGAAGATGGGGTTTATATTCATATATTGATAATCTGGGTTAAATCTGTGTCAGTACAGTAATTGTGTATCCAGGTGAGACATTTACATTGTACCTTGTCAATATAGAAGAAGGAAGAAGGAAAAAGACAATTTTTCCTATCAATGTTTTCTTTTTTTCTTTTTTGTCTTCCTTCTGTCTTGACAAAGGACAGATGTTCAAAACATTGATTTCTTTTCTTTCTGTTTCCTTTGCAGTGTAATAATTACACTAACCTTGTGCTATTGTTTGTTGATTTTTTTCTTGTCAGCGATTGGGTGGTTGGGTGGGGGTATTATTTGCCCTGATTTTGCTTATGTTTCACCTAGACATACAGGTACCATACTGACACAATCTTAATCTAAATTGCTGAAACAGGATTCATTATTTTATTACACTAATATTTATCAGTCGTCCATTGGTAAGGTATCGAGTTGCCAGGATTGTTATACATCAGACAAGATGCTTAGCATTTCTCTTGGCTCTTTATGCTCTGAGTTCAAATACCACTGAAGTCAACTTTGCCTTTCATCCCTTCAAGTTGATGAAATAAAGTACCAGTCAAGTACTAGGATTCAATGTAATCAACTCGCCCCTTCCCTCAAAAATGGTGCTTGCCTTGAACCCTTCAATAGACTAACATCCTCATTCAAGGGGAATGTTGTGATCTTAGTCACTGGGTAACTGACCTTATGAATCCTTGGGCTCAAAACAAAAAAAAATAAATAAAAAATATTCAGTCATTAATTCATCTTGTGATCTGTTATTCATTCCAAACATCTGTTCATTACAAACTAATCCATTTAACCAGACATCAATTAACACTCTTCATTTATCAATCTATGAATCTAATTATTGATTCATCTATCCCATAATCAATCCATTAATCCATTGATCCTTTTCATTTTACAATGATCGACCTGTTCATCTACCTATTGGTTCTTCTGTATTGTTATCAAATTAGTTAAGTAATTAGTTAATCCTGTAAACTGCATAGCCATTGGTCTGAAGTTACATTCCAGATCATTATTAATCCAGTAATTCTGTCAATCCCAGCCAGCCAGCCAGCCAGCCAGCCAACCAGCCAGTTTACTGTTATTTCATCAAAATCATTATCAATAGTGGCTAAAAGCAAACTGGCAAATATGGTATTTTTACACCTTTTTACCAAAAGAAAGAAATTTTCTCCATGGTAACTGTAGTGAATTTGCCTTTTAGCAGTTTAAATTTTAAGAAACATATTTTAACTAACCTAAACTTTGTTTTTGCCTAAACACTGCTTGGCGCTGATATTATGGTAATTCCCACGACTTTGGCAATATACTGGCACAAATCAGTCAATGTTGTTGACTGTATTTTAGTTAAAGCTATAGCTTTGTCAACGTTTGTCTAGAGTTGTCTCCTTTAGCTATTTCCCATTGATAACAGCTAAAGAGCTAGAAACTTTGATGTTTGGGAAACCTGATAGCAGGCAACACTAGACAGATATGGTGTTTTTTCACCTTTATACCATAAGAGAGAAAAATTTTCTCCATAGTAACTGCAATGAATTTGCCTTTTAGCAGTTGAAATATGTGAGAAACATATTAACTAATCTAAACTTTGCATATATGTGAGTGTGTGTGTGTGTGTGTGTGTGTGTGTGTGTGTGTGTGTGTGTGTGTGTGTGTGTGTGTTGGCACTGGCATAGCTTTGTGGTTAAGAAGTTAGTTTTCCAAGCACATAGTTTCAGGTTCAGTCCCACTTCATGACACCATGGGTAAGTGTCTTCTACTATAGCCCCACATTGACTAAAGCCTTGTGAGTGGATTTGATAGATGGAAACTAAAAGAAGCCCTTCATATATGTGTGTGTGTGTGGATGTATAGCCAGCCCACTAGGCCTCTGCCAGGGGTGTAGCCAGCCCACTTATGCGTACCTTTCCTTCATTGGACACTAAACTCTGCTTGCGAAGACTTTTTGAGGCAAGTGAAATTGAAATTGAACTAAATTCGATGACTGGCACCCATGCCAACGTCGTCTCCTTCATTGGACACGAAACTCAGCTTGCGAAGACTTATTGGGGCAAGCGAAAGCGAAATCGGGATGGCACCTGTGCCCAGCGTCGCCTTTCTGGCACCTGTGCCCATGACATGTGTAAGGATTTTCGAGCGAGATCGTTGCCAGTGCCCCTGGACTGGCTCTTGTGCGGGTGGCACATAAAATACACCATTTTGAGCGTGGCCGTTGCCAGTACCGCCTGACTGGCCTTCGTGCTGGTGGCATGTAAAAGCACCCACTAAACTCTCTGAGTGGTTGGCGTTAGGAAGGGCATCCAGCTGTAAAAACTCTGCCAAATCAGATCGGAGCCTGGTGTAGCCATTTGGTTTCACCAGTCCTCAGTCAAATCGTCCAACCCATGCTAGCATGGAAAGCGGACGTTAAACGATGATGATGATGATGATGTATGTACATGCATCTCATTTTGACACTACAAGATAGTTGCAAGTGAGTTCCACCACCATACAAGTGGTGTCATTTGTTTTCCCAAATCTGGATAAATGGGTTCAGACAAGGGGGAAGTATTACTTTACTTGAAAGCAAGTAAGGGTTGGCAACAGGAAGGACATCCAGCTGTAGATAATCAGCCTCAATATATTCCATCTGACTCATATAAGCATGGAAAAATGAATAATAAAATGTTGTGAGTGTTTATTGAGCGAAAACACCTAAAGCTCCACGAGGCTCCGGCAGGGGATGGTGGCGAACCCTGCTGTACTCTTCCACCACAACTTTCTCTCACTCTTACTTCCTGTTTCTGTTGTGCCAGTAATTCAAAGGGTCAGCCTTGTCACACTGTCTCACGCTGAATATCCCCAAGAACTATGTTAAGGGTACACGTGTCTGTGGAGTGCTCAGCCACTTGCACGTTAATTTTACGAGCAGGCTGTTCCATTGATTGGATCAACTAGAATCCTCGACGTTGTAAGCAACGGAATGCCAACAACAACAACAACAATTTTAAGGTTCCACACAGTGGGATTGAAACTGAAACCACATGGTTGAAAAGTGAACTTTTAAACCACGCAGCCATGTCTTAATTTTTTTTTATAAATCTTATAAAGTTGGTTTATAAAAAATTTTATTATTTATCTTTTACTTGTTTCAGTTATTAGACTGCAGCCAAGTTGGAGCACTCATGAGGAATTTTAGTGGAACCTATTTTTTTAAAGCCTGGTACTTATTCTATTAGGCTCTTTTCCGAAACTGCTGAGTTATGGGAACATAAACATACCGACACCAGTTGTCATGAGGTGGTGGGGGACAAGCACAAACACACACATAAATATATATGACAGGCTTCTTTCAGTTTCTATCTACCAAATCCATTCACAAGGCTTTGGTCAGCCCAAGACTATAGTAGAAAGCATTTGTCCATGGTACCATACAGTGGGACTGAACCCAGAACCATGTGGTTGGGAAGCAAGCTTCTTATTTCTTTATTGCCCACAAGGGGCTAAACGTAGAGGGGACAAACAATGACATTAAGTCGATTACATCGGCCCCAGTGCATAACTGGTACTTAATTATCGACCTCAAAAGGATGAAAGGCAAAGTCGACCTCGGTGGAATTTGAACTCAGAACGTAATGGCAGACGGAAATACCGCCAGCTTCTTACCACACAGCCACACCTGCGTGTACTGGTGTTTCATTTAGCCCGAGGCCTCGAATGAGAGAGATGGGTAATGCTTGTATCTAGACGTCTTTTTTTTTTCCTTTGAAAGTTTCAAGAATTTAGAGTTGCAAATAACCAACTCAAAATAGCAATGTAACTTTGATCTTTACTTTTACAAAAGTCATCTTGGTGAAAATAGCAACTACAAACAAGATTGCATTTAGGTTCCAACATGATGCTCCAGGTTACAGGAGACAGTCAGTTCCCACAGATGTCATTACTATTTTGGTTGGCATTTTTCACTATATATGACATGTACTGGAGCAGTCTGCATTCTGAACTAGAGAAAGAAATTCCTCCAAGACGAAAGTCTGAAGTTAGAAACAGTAATAATGTTAGCAATGTGCGGGAAATATTTAGAATTAAAAACAAAAATAATTGATTTGGAAAAAATTTTAAAAAAGAGATGTATGAAAACTAACTCGCAACAGATTTCTTTTGGAATAAATATTTCTAACAAAATAGAATGATTTTCTTGTTAATACCTTGTGTCAATCTTAGACACTATCGTCATCGTCATTGTCATTGTCATCATCATCAGCATCAACATCGTCATCATCATTAATGTCATCATCATCATCATTATCATCAGTTTATTTTCTGTGTAAAATTAACTGTAGCCATTGAGATATTATGGCAGAAAAAGAGGGTAGGATAAGTCTGTAAGTATTGTTGTTGTTGCTGTTGTTACTTAGCTCCAGTTCATCTCTGACCAAAGTCACTCCATCTATGACATGCCTCCCTTTCAATTCTCACCCCCAATCCTTCTCTCAGGCATTGCATATCTAGGACTACATTATTTAATTCTAAATAACTGGGGTATTTATTTACAATGTTTCATTTCATGGCTATAGTGTACTATAGAACATTTCTATAGATTTTTAGCCATCTTTCTATTATGATGATGAATGTAAAAATTTTGTTTTTACACATAGTACTGGTGGCACAAAAAAAAAACCTCACCCAGTATATATTGTAAAGTGGCTGGTGTTAGGAAAGGCATCCAGCTGTAGAAACCATGCCAAAGCTAACATTGGAAATAGATGCAGCTCTGTGACTCACCGGATCCAGTCAAACCAACCAACTCATTTCAGCATAGAAAGTGGACATTAAATGATGATGATGATAATGATACAATGTTTATGGGTAGAAAAAGAAGAAACAGCTATGTAGCTTCCTTAACTCTCTCACAAAGGCACTGCTTAGAAACCCACTGATATTAATGCCTAAAGCCATGGTTCTTAACTGGGGGTCCGTATGGCTCTTGGGGGAGGTGGGGTCTATATAAAATTTTGTTGTTAGAATTTATGTGCAATAAATTGGTTATATTTCTGCAATAAAAGTATAGGAAGGATATCCAACCATAGAAACCAAGCCAAAACAGATTGATGCCTGGTGCAGCTCTCTGGCTTACCATTTCCAGTTAAACTGTCAGACCCATGCCAACATGGAAAACGGATATTAAATGATGTTGACGATGATGATGAATACTCAAAATATATTACTTTTTTTTATACAAGCCCTTATAATATTTAACTATAAAAATACAGTGAGATTTCTTTTTATATTCATTGAATTGCTATGGAGGTCCTGTAGTGTAAAATATGAATCAAAGGAGCCCATAGGCACAAAAAAATAGCTGAGAACCACTGGATATTGAACTGAGAACCACTTGCCTATTCAATATTTTCTTGATCTTTATGTCTCACCATATTTTGAGGGGCATATCTCATAGTGATGATGTTGAATACCACCTTTCTACTTGTGGAAATATGGCCATTGATGGTTGGGTTTCTTCCACACAGTTTACTGAAAATCTAGTTTTTATGTGTAGTTTGACAAACCCTTAACAGATATGTCCCTTCTCCTTTTAAAAAATGGTATTATGTAATTTAAGGAATATTTAGATGCTATCTTTGGCTTTTTTTTTGTTGACTACACAGAGGCTTCTTTGTTGGCAGCTATATTGCAAGGTTCACAGACAACAGGTGGTTCCATGCAGTTGTCAAGTGATTGTCAATTCAAGAGATTGGAAAAGACCACTTGGAATGTCTCCTCGATGATGGGAAGACAATTTAGTTAAGCAATTTGAGTCAAGATGGAAAAGAATGGAACAATCAAGACAGAATTAAGGGTTTGTCAAATTAAACATTAACTAGATTTTCAGCAAACTGTGTGGAAGAAGCCCAACGATAAATGGTTATGTTTTAACAAGCAGAAAGGTGATATCTGGCATCATTACTGTGGAACATGTACCTCAGAATATGGGGAGACATGTAGATCAAGCAAATATTAAATCTCTTGCCACATGCTTCACCACATTCTGAGATACATGTTCCAGAGTGATGTTGCTGCATATCAGCTTTCTGCTTGTTAAAGCATGATCATTGATGGTTGAGTTTCTATCACTCAGTCTACTGGAAATTCTATCAATCAGTCTACATTACATTGTATTGTATTGCCAGAATAGCTTTACAAGCTCTTCAGGGATATAATTCAGAGTTTTAGACTTGTTAGCTACTTCTTATCCTTATTCAGCTGGCCTGCCAATGCTGTTGTCCAGTGAGTGGACCAACAACCACATGCCAACAGTTTATGGATTCACAGAGGAGAGCTGGGTGTGGAGTATCATAGAGAGGAGAATAGGACCTTTGGTAGGGAAATCTTGTCGATTCCTTTCTCATCTTTGCTTGTTTACCTGACACCTGGTGTTGAATATAAATACAGATCTGTCTCCCACAATTGATTCAAGTGAGGCACATTTTACAAGTGTATTTATTTAATCAGTTATTTTTTAAGTATGACATCTGATCAAAAAGTATTCAGACTGGTGCTATAAAAAGAAAACTACAACACATACCAATTCGGTATTTAATCTGTCTTGAAGTATTCCTGGAGCTCCTTTTTTTGGGATAGTGAGCAGCTGCCTTGTCGCATTCTCTTGGATCTCCTTGATGTCTTGAAATCTTGTTCCTTTCAAGTGGGATTTGATTTTTGGAAATATTCTTTGGCATAATAACCTTCAAGCCATGCCTCTTTCCATACACGCACTCACTCACTCTCTCTCTCTCACACACACACTGTCTATCTGTCTGTCTCTCTCTCTCTCTCTGCCATGATCACTGATGGAACTTCTGTGGTGTGGTAAGATAACCACACTTGACACACTTATAAAGAATGGAAGTGAGTGAGAATGCTATGACTTAGTGTGCTTGCACTCAACAGAGCTCAAGGTCAATCAGTGCCAAATGGCTTCACTCTGTGTACTTTAGTTCCATTACCATAGCAACAGTTCTTCTGATACTTTTTGATCAGCTCTTGTATATTTTTATAGGCACAGCCATGGCTGTGTGGCTAAGAAGACTTGCTTTGCAATCACATAGTTCTGGGTTCAGTCCGACTGTGCATCACTTTGGACAAGTGTCTTCTACTCTTGCCCTGAGTTGATCAATGCCTTGTAAGTAAATTTGGTAGATGGAAACTGTGTGGAAGCCTGTTGTGTGTGTGTGTGTGTGTGTGTGTGAATATCTTTGTCTGTTTTCCCCCTCCCACTATTGCTTGTCAATTGGTGTTGTTTGTGTACATCCCCCATAACCTAGCAGTTTGGCAAATGAAACTGATGGAATAAGGATTCATCTCAAAAAACAAACATAAGAACTGGATGATAATTTGTTCAACTAAAACCTTTCAAGGTAGTGCCTAGCATGGCCACGGTCCAACAACAGAAACAAATAAAAGATAAAACAAAAAAAAAAAACTCTATTATGTAACAGTGTAATAATGAAAGAAAAAAAACCTGATTGATCCAGAAAAAAGGGATGAATGATCCCTATGAAACAAGAGGAGCTGACTAGGAGTTTTATGGATAAAATTACCCCTAACAATAGAATATCATTAAATTACAGGTGTATGTCCAAGACTTTTGAGATTCTCTTTATATATTTGTTACCCTTTTTCAATGTTCTTTCACCACCCCACCCACCCACACCCTCTGCCAACTGCCGAGACACTTTGGCAACAAGGAATATTAGTACAAGCATCCAGGCATACAGACTATATTGGTTTGGAGTTAAGCCAGCGGTAGCTGTTGGCTTGTGTCTGGTGGCACCAGCAACGGAGATACGGTCAGTAAGTTTGTGCTATTCTGACAATACAATACAATACAATACAATGCAAAAGCAACTATGTATTATGGAAAACATCATAAATATCCCAGGATTTCTGCCATTGATACCATAAAATGGAAAATGAGTTGTTGTTGTTTGATGAGGTTGGTGGCGGTGGTGATGGCGTGGAGTGAGTTAAAACCAAATCTAGATATTTAGAAGAACCAATCATATTTCTGCCATCACGATGGCTATGATGACAACTGACTCTGAAACATTCACTAACGAATAACTGATTTAATTAATTATTATGTTGATAGTGACTTGTTTCAACCCTCATTATGCATACATATTTTATACATATATACTCACACTTACACACACACACACACACATGCATATATACACATACATATATGTGTGTGTGTATATATATATATATATATATATATATATACATACACATATGTGTGCGTGTGAGTATATATGTGTGTGTGTGTGTATATATATAATATATACACACATGTATATACATACACATATATATACACACACACACACACACACACACACACACACACACACACACACACACACACACACACACACACACACAACATCATCATCATCATCATCATCATCGTTTAACGTCCGCTTTCCATGCTAGCATGGGTTGGACGATTTGACTGAGGACTGGTGCAACCGGATGGCTACACCAGGCTCCAATCTAATTTGGCAGAGTTTCTACAGCTGGATGCCCTTCCTAACGCCAACCACTCAGAGAGTGTAGTGGTTGCTTTTACGTGTCACCCGCACGAAAACGGCCACGCTCGAAATATATATATATATATATATATATTTATTGGCATTAACTCATATTTGAGTAGTTAATCTGTTGTGAGTGACTGAGTAATTCCATCCTGATGGGTGTAAAGGATGCTGGTGCCTGAGGTGGCTGTTCAGTCCAATGGACTTGGTAGATAGAAACTGAAAGAAGCCCATTGTTGCGAAATTTTTTTCTGGAGAACATTATTTTTCTTTGTGGTTGGGTCATTGATGACCTCTTTCTAGCATATCAGATGTCCACTTGGTGTACATCCGATATGCTAGAAAGCATGTATATATATATATATATATGTATGTATGTGTGTGTATATGTTTGTGTGTCTGTTTGTCCCCCCAACATCGCTTGACAGCCGATGCTGGTGTGTTTACGTCCCCGTAACTTAGCGGTTTGGCAAAAGAGACTGACAGAATAAGTACTAGGCTTCCAAAGAATAAGTCCTGGGGTCGATTTGCTTGACTAAAGGCGGTGCTCTAGCATAGCCACAGTCAAATGACTGAAACAAGTAAAAGAGTAAAGAGTATAATAATAATAATAATAATGAAATGCACTGTAGAGCCCCTACAGAAAGTTTGTCTCTTAGGGGTAGCAAAAATTATTAGGAGGGTTTCAAGCACTTGAAAGACTACTGAAAACTTGTGGACACCTAAAGTCACAGCTAGTAACCTGCTACTCACACAAATCCTACCAGGAATAAGACCGAACCTGAGTCAAACCAAATAATAATAGCTTCTAATTTAGGTACAGGACCACCAATTTACCTTCAATGTACCTCTTAGCACCTTGTAAAACTAAGAACACATTGGAGAATGTAGTTCAAGATATAGAAAATGTTGAAATGACTATTGCTGGAAATTCTTTGATCAGAGGTCCATTTAGTAAGAGAGGACCTGGGGGCAAACAGTATATAAAAAAAAACAGGTTAATATTTAACTAGCGGGGCCTGTGAATATTTCACAAAATTAATGTTAAACCCATTGGGTTATTTCTGTAAACTTTATCCAAAAAACCTGAAAGCATAGCCTGTGTTGTGTCTATATCAAAGATAGACGCTCATCTTTACTCATTGAAAAGTGAAAGAAATTGGAATATGATGATTACTTAATGCACTTTATATATATATATATACTTTATATACTTTATGCACAATTTTACAGACTTAATACACAGTACTCATAAAATAAATATTCACTCTTATTTTTTCCATTTTCCCCATAAACAAAACAAAAAAAATATCCCGTAATATGATACAACCTTTAGTTAAATTGCATATATCTGCCATGTAAGTAAGCTTGAATATTTCACTGAATTGCACTTAGGCACATGCGTTAAGTGATAGATGATATGAAACAAACTTTGTTGAATTTTAAAAATACACTTTTCACTATGCAATTACCACCACCACCACCACCATGATCTCTTTCTGTCCCCCTCTCTCTCCTCCTCTCTTTCTTACTTCCTTTCTCTCTCTCCTCTCTCTCACTCTGCCTTTCTTCAACTTCACTATCAGAACATCACCCCTCTGCTAAAATTATATTTTTAACTTCCCTCCTCTACCTTCAATTAACTTTTTTAGCCACATAATAAATATTATGTTCCCCCCACCTCACGTCATGGATGCTTCTCTCTCCCTCTTTTCTTTTCTCCTTCTTTCTGTCTCACTCTTTGCCTTATCCTCTTTTTCTCCTGTGTAGAACCAAATTTTTATCTCTTGGGAGGGTCATTATGCCAATAATAAACACACACACTGTTTCAACTTCTTTGTCATTTTTTATTTCTTTTGTCATTTTTTTGCCTATTTAACCAACTACCTAATCAGTTGCTTGATTAATCATTTAGTTAATAAATCACTCAGCTGTGTTTATAAAAATCTTCATTTGTTGCCATTCATGACAACTTCAATGCTTTAGGTCTGAAGCTGACCTGGAATAGAGAGGGCATGTTTTTAAAGAGGTTGTAAATAGTGAGAAAAGGATTTTGACAAACATAGCTGACTGGTCAATGAATAAGTTGGTTAAATGAATAACCAATCATCAAATAAAGAAGAAGTAAAATTGAACCTGTGCATGTCTTTGTTATTAGCATAATGATCTTCCTAAGATTAAAAAATTGTTACTGTCAATCACATATTGTCAAATCTTACAGCCAAATATCTAGGCATATAGTAAATTGTTACTGTTCAATAATGATATGTTATCAATTGTTGTTGGCAAATAATTATATATATACATATGAGTGTGTGTATGTGTGTGTGTGTGTGTGTGTATATATATCATCATCATCAATATACATATATGCACATACATACATACACCCACAGATATGCATACACAAATACACAGACCCAAACATATATGTATGCACCATATATATGCACAGACATGCAGAGAGATACTTATGTGTACATATCCACACAAATATGCACATGCGCATGCATACAAAGAAATATATGTGTATATACATATATATATATGTGTGTGTGTGTACACACACACACATGCACCCCCCCCCCCACATATATATGTACACATGCACACATATACATGCCCGCAGATATACACCCATACACAGGTATATACATAGACTCACACATTCATACACACACCCCCATACATAGATACCTATATATGCATATGCACTTACGTACACACACACACACACACACACACACACATATATATATATAAGCATATATATAGATAAATATAGATATAGATATATATATACAGACACACACATACTTATATGCATACACATACGGACACCCACATATACTAACCTTTATAAGTATCGCGTATACACACCTACACACAAAGCCATTTATATCAATAAATAGCATGCCAAGGGGCAGACTAATGTGTGGTATGAAGAGGATGGAAATAAAAGGATATAGAAAAAAACAGATAAAGCAATGGCCACGAAGCAGCGGAAATAAAAATTTAAGATGGATTATTTCTGCAGCAGGTATGTATGCCTCCATATTTGAGGTGTATATAACTCAAGATGTACTTGTGTCCTAGGTAAGATGGGATAGTGATTTCATATGTAGTGGACTCTGATCGGTAATAGAAACAAAATAATTGAGAGAAATATATGTAGATACATGAAGAAAGAAGAAAAAATTATTGAATAATGTCAAGGATCAATTGAGAAAGGAAAAATGAAAAACATAATGGTAAAAACTCGTGTTATAATCTGCAGTGTCCATGAGCTGGGGGTGTGTATAGATCTTAGATTGGGTCTCAGTGGGGGGTATGGTATATAAAATATGTCAATTCCATTCCATAAGTTAAAAATAAAGGTGGGAATAGAAATTAGAAATAGAAACATCTCGAAAGTGTAATACATCTGGGGAGAGGGAACAAAAAAATATATATATATTTCAAAACTCATGTTGGATCAGGCGAAATGTGAAAAACTATGAATTATAAAATCAACAGCTTATAAAAATATATATTATTTTGGGAGGTTGAAACCTGGAAAAGAATGGTAGGAAGGCAGTCACCAATAAGACCAAAAGAAATAAGAAGAGTTTTGGAATATAATCTATAGAAAAAAATTCACAGAAAGGCATAGGAGTGGCTGTGTGGTAAGTAGCTTGCTTACCAACCACATGGCTCTGGGTTCAGTCCCACTGCGTGGCACCTTGGGCAAGTGTCTTCTACTATAGCCTCGGGCCGACCAAAGCCTTGTGAGTGGATTTGGTAAGAAGCCCATCGTATATATATATATGTGTGTGTGTGTGTTTGCCCCCCCCCCCACAACATCGCTTGACAAACGATGCTGGTGTGTTTACGTCCCTGTAACTTAGCAGTTCAGCTAAAGAGACCGATAGAATAAGTACAAGGCTTACAAAGAATAAGTCCTGGGGTCGATTAGCTCGACTAAAAGGCGGTGCTCCAGCATGGCCACAGTCAAATGACTGAAACAAGTAAAAGAGTAAAATAGAAAAAATTATAAACCTTAAACAAACATTAAAGAACTGGATTAAGAAAGGTGAACAAAATTGAAGAAGGAAGGTTGTTTGTGAAACCGAAAATCCAGTTTGCATGTTTAAAATATGAGTGCTAAGAATGATTTGATAAGGGCTAATAGGGTTCACTAAATGAGGTGTGTAATGCTAGTAGTGTGACCAGATGCGAGTATTGAATAATTCATGTAGTCAACTGTTAGTGCCAATTAATGATATATAGTCAATCGTTATTAGTAAATAATAATAATAATAATAATAATAATAATAATAATAATAATAATAATACAGTTATTAAGTAATGATTCATAGGTAATTGTTTTTGTTAAATAATAATGCATAGTTGTTATTATTAAACAATGATACATAGATGCAGGTATGGCTGTGTGGTAAGAAGCTTGTTTCCCAACCACATGGTTCCAGGTTCAGTTCCACTGCATGGCGCCTTGGGCAAGTGTCTTCTACTATAGCCTCAGGCCGAGCAAAGCAGTGTGAGTGGACTTGGTAGACGGAACCTGAAAGAAGCCCATCATATATATATATATATATATATATATATATATATATATATTTACATATATATATATATATATATATATATATATATATTTACATATATATATATATATATATATATATATATATATTTACATATATATATATATATATATATATATATATATATTTATATATATATATATATATATATATATATCATCATCATCATCGTTTAACGTCCGCTTTCCATGCTAGCATGGGTTGGACGATTTGACTGAGGACTGGTGAAACCGGATGGCAACACCAGGCTCCAGTCTGATTTGGCAGAGTTTCTACAGCTGGATGCCCTTCCTAACGCCAACCACTCAGAGAGTGTAGTGGGTACTTTTACGTGTCACCCGCACGAATATATATATATATATATTTACATATATATATATATATATATTTACATATATATATATATATATTTACATATATATATATATATATATTTACATATATATATATATATATATTTACATATATATATATATATATATATATATATATATATTTACATATATATATATATATATATTTACATATATATATATATATATATTTACATATATATATATATATATATTTACATATATATATATATATATATTTACATATATATATATATATATATATATATATATATATTTACATATATATATATATATATATATATATATATATATATTTACATATATATA
>NC_142947.1:34945113-34952613 GCF_046866305.1 Octopus bimaculoides | reverse complement strand
TACCAAATCCCCCTCACAAGGTTTTGGTCAGCCCAGGGCTAAAGTAGAATACACTTGCCCCCAAGGTGCCATGCAGTGGGACTGAACCTAGAACCATATGGTTTGGGAAGCAAACATCTTACCACACAGCCATAGCCATGCCTTCAAAAACTGTATCTTCCAAAAATTCTATGCTTCCCTGAATTTGCTAACACCATTCCTGATGTTCCAATGCAACCTTTCTACTTTATGATCCTTTTTTTTGCTCCCTTTCATTCTTGTATTTTATCCCTGTACACTCTCAGTTATCATTGATGTCTTTCTTTATTTGACTTATTTCTGCTTCCTGTCCCCTCTTTTATATTTTACCAATGTGTAGTAGTGCACCTAAGCACTGTATATAAGAAAGTCATCATTATTAGAATTGTTAGTGTGGGGAACAAAATGCCTAACAGCATCTCTTCCAGCTCTTTACACTCTGAGTTCAAATCCTGCCGAGGTCAACTTTGCTTTTCATCCTTCAGAGTCAAATATTGAGGTCAATATAATTGACTTGTCAGGCAAAATGACTGGCCTTGTGCCAAAATTAGAAACAATTATTATTATTATTATTATTATTATTATTATTAAGGTGGTGAGCTGGCAGAATCGTTAGCGCACTGGACAAAATGCTGAGTGGTATTTCGCCCATCTCTATGTTCTGAATTCAAATACTGTCAAGGTCAACTTTACCTTTCATCCTTTAGGGGTCGATAAAATAAGTACCAGTTGAACACTGTACTTTGATGCAATCAACTCATCCCCTCCCCCAAAACTGCTGCCCTTGTGGAAAAATTTGAAACCATTATTATTATTATTATTATTATTATTGTTGTTGTTGTATGAAAGGTGGTGAGCTGGCAGAATCATTAACATGCTGGGCAAAATGCTAAGCAATATTTGATCCACCCTTACGTTCTGAGTTCAGATTCCGCTCAAGTCAACTTTGCCTTTCATCTTTTCAGGGTTGATACATTAAATACAATTGAAACACTGGAGTCGAAGTAATTGACTAGACCCTTCCCCAAAAATTTCAGGCCTTGTGCCTATGTTAAAAAGGATTATCATTATTATTATCATTACTATTATCATTATTATTATTATTATTATTAGAATCATTAATATGTTGGACAAAATTCTTTGCAGCGTTTATTCTAGCTCTTTCCATGCTGAGTTCAAATTCTACCAAGGTCAGCTTCACTATTCATCCTTTCAGGGTCAGTAAAGTAAGTAGCAGTTGAGCATTGGGGTCAATGTAATTGACTAACCCCACAACCAATAAAATTGTTTGCCTTGTTCCAAAATTTGAAACAATCATTATCATGGTCTTTTATACATTATTATATTTTGATTCGGTTTACCTAACTAGGGAAAATAGGCAGCAGCTTTCCTGATGAAAGTTCAAGAGGGCTGGAGAGTGTCTTTGATCAGAAAAGGTCAAGTAACAAGCCAATGGATAAGCCTATATGTGGCTGTTCAACCTGCTAGAAATAGCAGCCAAATCTTTCTTTAATAAAAGACATTGAATAATGTGATCTTGGATAAGATAATCAGAAATATGGCCATGATTGGAATGCTTTTGATCACAGGTTTGCTCAGCTAGAATTGATGTGGGGTTAAAGAACACAACAGTGATGATGATGACGATGGTAGTGGCAGTAGCAGCCAGTGTTTAGGATGGTGCTAATATAAGGATTTTAAAAGATTTGATAGGAGATATTATAAATAGTGATTTCAGAAAAAAAGCAACAACAGACTCACTGACAGAACATGAACTCTATCCTAGTTGCTTTGTTTTCTTTTTCTCTCTTAGTAAGAGCTTATATTATCTCATATTATTTATAATATCATTCTGGTTGCCACAATATATGTTCAAATGTTACACTTAAAACAATCCTAAAAATAAAATGAAATTGAAGACATACTTAAAGTCTTTAACATAAAGCAACAAACTGCAAGCCTTACCTTTCTATACTCCAAGCCATTACCTGATCATTTCCAGTTAGTGACACATTAGTGACATCCATTACACTCTTACCACTGACAATGTCTATTCACTAGTTTTCTTTTACCAGCAAACATGTAGCTACAATTAGTGTTTCTCTCCCATTACTCCCTACCATTACTGTCTTCTCTTCCATTATTCTTTCCAGCACCATCCCTGTGATTTCTCTCTTTCACATTATCACCCCAGACAGTTCCACCCCACCCCCCTCATACTCTCACTTCACTCTCCTTCGTTCATCTTCTACAATCACCTTCTCCTCCATCTATTCACCTGTTGGTCTTGATGCCCTAAAAGAATGGAGACAATGTTTTGTAACAATGTATCTGCTATTTTGCAGAGTGCTAGGCAACCTCACCAATGCTGGTGCCACAACAAAATGCACCAGTACAATTTGTACAATGGTTCATATTAGGAAATGACATCCAGCTATAGAAATCATACCAAAACAAAACATATGGACAAAATGTTGTCCCCAGATCCATCTAAGAGGGCTGTAACTTCAAATAGGAGCCAACTTGAACTATGATGACCCATTCAAGCCATACCAGCATAGAAAATGGATATAAGATGATGAAAATAATGATAATCTATGAGTGTAGTCTGAAACACAATGTCTGTGTGTGTGTGTCATCATCATCATCATTTAACGTCTGATATATATATATATATATATATATATATATATATATATATATATATATATATATATATATATATATATATATATCTCAAGGACTACACATATGCACACATATATATAAATGCATATATAAGTGCACACACAAACACACATACAGAGATATATACAACCAAACATAAACATACATATAGCATACACACACAAAACACACATAAGATATAGACATTACCATATTCATATTCTCATTAATAGCTTGGAAACCACGATTTTAATTGCAAGGAGAACGAACAAGTCAATAGTAAAAATAAAAGTGGTGAGACAAATAAAATAAAATAAATATTGTTTGATTTAGTTGAGAGCGTTGACCTTTGTAGAACGGCGCTGTAGGTTTGGTTTTCTGTGATAGAAGAAGAATTATAACAGAACTTTAGATGAATGATAAACAAAATAGACTGATGAATGGATAGAAGGAAGAGAAGAAAAGAAAATATATATAGATAGAGAGATAGAGAGAGAGGGAGAGAGAGAGAAAAAGAGAGAGAGAGAGAAGCATCATGTGTCCGAGCAAGGAAAAAAAAAAAGAGAATGGGGTAATCCATTGGCTAACAGTGCATCAGTGTTTGTTATTAAACTTGGAATCTGTTACCATGGTAACGCTTTGTGAACTAACTGCTGTTTTTAATACATTTCTAATTGATAATGAAGAGAGAGAGAGAGAAATATGGTCGGTGATGTTCTGCTGTTGCCATTAAGGAATTGCTGCTTCCAGTTCCAGCCAGCTTCGACTGGATTAGAAAATGTTTTTCGCTTCTTTAGCAAGTTAAACTGTTTAAACTGTTTGTCTCCTACCAGCTCCGTGATTTCATATTTTCACACATTCAGGGTGAGGGGCAAAAGTGGATTGGCTGAAGCAGCAGAGGGTTGGGACTAAATACTCCAACATAATGAGTAAAAACTTACAATTCCATATATTTCAGGTTCAAATCTCACCAAGCCTACTATGTCAATCGTCTTAATGAAATAAATTAAAATAGGTACCAGTAATATACTGAAAATCAATTCAGTCAACCACATTATGCCACAATGTAAGAATGAATAATTTTTTTTGTCTCTTTCTTTCATTATTATTTCAACTTTGTAGAAACATCAGTGGCTTAATGAATAAAGCATCATCATCATCATCGTTTTAAATTTGTTTTCCATGCTAGCATGAGTTGGTTATGTCTTTTCTAGTACAGAATCTCACTACCTCTAGCAATCCTTCATCATGTGATACACAAAGCAACAGAGGAAAATGTATCTTGGGTGGGTCATTATGTCAATATTAAACACATGCACTGATTTTATTTCACCTTATCTTCTATCTTTTATTTGTTTCAGTCATTAGATTGCGGTCATATTGTGACACTGCCTCGAAGATCTTTTAGTCAAATGAATCAACCCCGGTACTTTTTTAAGCCTGGCACTTATTCTATTGATCCCTTTTGCCAAACAGCTAAGTTACTTCTTTATTATTTGTCAATTGGGGAGCTATTTCACAAGTTAACTAATCAATTGCGTGAATATTTGTTTAGGAAATCAATCAGTTATGTTTGTTAAAGTCCCTTCTTCGCCATTCGCAACTCCATCAATAACATACCTTCTCCTCTTCAGGTCAGCTACAATGATCCTCCAAAGATACAACAAAATCTGTTTCAACTCACAAGTTCACATCAAGAATCTCGCAAAAAATGTGTTGAGTGTCAAGTGCTGAAGGTTTAATAATGGGTGTTTGGCATGTAGCGTTGAGTGTATAGTATTGAGTATATGATGTACGGGGCTGGATGTATGATAATGAATGTTGGATGTATAGTTTTGAGAGCAAAGCAGTGAAAGTATAGACCACAGGGCTGAAGGTGCAGTGATGATTCAAAACCAAATCCCTGGATACACAGTCAGACATCACAAGCAAGCCACCATAGTTTCATGTAACCAGTCTACTAACTAACTATTCAGCTTGAAGCAATGCCATAGACATTCTAGAATTTTACCACCAGTCCCCTATAAAAACAATTCGGCATGCATTTTATCAGCCAGATGACCCAGGAAGGCGGCTAAGACAGATGGCACAGATAGATGCCAGGAACCTCTGTCACCACGAACATAGCACAACTGTTTCCAGTTATACTGGGCAAGCCACATGTTGCCTTATCAGTAGCCTGCCATAAACTCCAAGCATTATCTCTCTCTCCCAGTTTGTAATTTTTGCTGTTGTTATCAGTAAAAGGCCAACACAGTTTGTCTTTATGTGTGACAATAAAATCTTCTGTTAAATGTTCACAGGTGTTGTTCAGTTACTTCTATACACAGCCCTAATGTATGGAGTTGTATCTATCATGGTAAGTGTATAATAATGAGTGTGGAATGTATAGCATATAGTGTTGAGTATATGTGGAGGCATGCGGCTTAATGGTTAGAGCATTGCACTCATGACCATAAGATTGTGGTTTCGATTCCAGGACCAGGCAATACATTGTGTTCTTGAGTAAAACACTTTTTCTTCATATTGCTCCAGTCCACTCAACTGGTGAAAGTGAGTAATCCTGCGATGGAATGGCATCCCATCCAGATGGAAAATATATATATATATATGTCACAGAATTGGGGAAACTGGCCTTATGAGCTTATGGCTCAGGATGGACTTTTAAGCTTTGAGTTGAGTATATATAATGATGGATGCATTGAATTGAGTGTGTAATATGGAATGTATGATGTTGAGTACATAGAATTGAATATATATTAATGAGTATATACTGTTGAGCAATAATAATTAAAATTCAATTGTAGAATCATATTTTTATCTTTTTCACACATAT
Source organism: Octopus bimaculoides (assembly GCF_046866305.1). NCBI lineage: Eukaryota > Metazoa > Mollusca > Cephalopoda > Octopoda > Octopodidae > Octopus > Octopus bimaculoides. Next base: position 34,947,092 of record NC_142947.1, on the reverse strand, counting down.
TTCATTGTCAATGATAATTATAAAATGTTACTCACTTGTACATATTTGGGTCTAAAGTGGACCTCTTCAGTTTAATCTCAAAACTAAGGCTATGAACATCAAGATAAAGATACAAGGGAACGCTTGTATTCACAGAATCTTCCTGTTCTATTTTTTCTATTTCAAGCGTGTGTGTGTGTGTGTGTGTGTGCATTCATGTATGGTTGTATGAGTGTGTATTAATAAAAAGCTAGTTATTGCTTCCATTGCTACACAGTTTCACCAGTGTAGATTATTGAAAAGGTGTGCATTGTACTATCTATGCATCATAAACTTAATATTGGCAGCTTACACTTAGATTGTCCAATGCATACCATTTGAATAATCCACAATGTATATATATGTATGTACATATATATATGTATATATGTATAAATCAGCTCTTTGTTGTCTGAATGAAATCAAATGCTATAAACTCAGAATAGTGACAGAGTGAATTATCAGCTTTAAATGAATAACAAATTGAGACACTATTGAAGAGAAGAAGCTCTTTAATCTTGTTAGGGACAAACCATACATGTATATAACTGTGTGGTAATGGAAAGTAACTAACCTATTATATTTAATTTACACATATCCACTCAACAATAGTATTTAGCTCTGTTATTTTCTGTTATCTCATGCTGATAAACATTACAGTACATATTTATTAATATATCATCATCATCATCATCATCATCATCATCATCATCATCGTTTAATGTCCGCTTTCCATGCTAGCATGGGTTGGACAATTTGACTGGGGACTGGTGAAACCAGATGGCAACACCAGGCTCCAATCTGATTTGGCAGAGTTTCTACAGCTGGATGCCCTTCCTAACGCCAACCACTCAGAGAGTGTATGCATCTATTATTTTCTTTTTTTTTTTACTTGTTTTAGAAATTGGACCTCAGCCATGCTGGGGCAATGCCTTGAAGAGTTTAGTCGAATAAATCAATCATGATACTTATTTTAAACCTGGTGCTTACTCTATTGATCTATTTTTGCTGGACCTTTAAGTTATAAGGATGTAAACAAACCAACACTGGTTGTCAAGTCAAGAGGCACAAACACAAGGATATGCACACACATGTATAAACACACACATAGACGCATAGGCACAGGAGTGGCTATGTGGTAAGTAGCTTGCTTACCAACCACATGGTTCTGGGTTCAGTCCCATTGCGTGGCACCTTGGGCAAGTGTCTTCTACTATAGCCTCGAGCCGACCAATGCCTTGTGAGTGGATTTGGTAGATGGAAATTGAAAGAAGCCCGTCGTATATATGTATATATATGTATGTGCGTGTGTATATTTGTGTGTCTGAGTTTGTCCCCCCAGCATCGCTTGACCACCGATGGTGGTGTGTTTACGTCCCCGTAACTTAGCGGTTCAGCAAAAGAGACCAATAGAATAAGTACTAGGCTTACAAAGAATAAGTCCTGGGGTCGATTTGCTCGACTAAAGGCGGTGCTCCAGCATGGCCGCAGTCAAAAGAGTAAAAGAGTAAAAGAGTAAAAGAGTAAACGAGTATAAATATATTTAATAACAGTTTGACTCAGCTCCACATGACTAAGTTTTATGGGTATGTAAAACATGTCCCTCTCATCAGATGCTGGGAGCATGGCTCAGCCTCATCATTATTTAGCATCCATTTTCCATACTGACATGGTTAAGACAGATTGACTGGAGATGGTAAGCCAGAGAGCTGCACCAGCCTCCAATCCGTTTGGCTTGGTTTCTATGGTTGGATGCCCTTCCTAACGCCAACCGCTCCATAGAGTGTACTGGGTGACTTCAACATGCCACTAGCATGGGTGCCTTTTATGAATCACCAGAATGGGTGCCCTTTAGATGTCACCAGCACTGGTACCTTCTACAAATCATCGGCACAGGTGCCTTCCACATGCCACTGGCATGGGTGCCTTTCACGTGTCACTAGCACTGACCATGACTATGA
>NC_142947.1:34932613-34940113 GCF_046866305.1 Octopus bimaculoides | reverse complement strand
CTTGCCACCTTATGTATAATTTTGTATTGTGTGATGTAATATTACATATGGTTATGTTAGAGTATGTTACAATACACTGTGTTACATCCTGTTACATAGCATTACCGTTATGTCACATTGTGTTATACTAACAATGCATCCTGGCGTTGCCTAGGTGTTATGACCTACAACCACATTGTATTATTTGTTCCTTTCTTATGGGGAGAATCAGCATAGCTGATACATAGTGAACTGGATTACTGGCGTAATGGAAGTTATTGTTTGTTTAAAAGTGGGGGAAGGTACATGTTGCATGGGTTTGCATGAAAGTGCTTTCTGTTCTTAAGATGGATCACAAACTATGTGTTGTTTCATCATATAAAAGGGGGGTTAATACGATTTTGCCAGAAATCACGTTTTCAAAATTTTAGTTTCCCTCTGTCCCCACTGCAATTTCTTAATTTGTAACTTTTTTGTGAATTTTTTTTTTTTATCCATGGAGAAAAATACAGAGATTATGAATATATATTTTTTTCTTAAAGTTTAAGTTTTCTTAAAGAAATACTCAACACCTCGCACACCCATCACCTACCCACTTTCAAGAAACTAAAATCTCTCAATGTTTCACTTTTGTCTGATATTTCATGTATGCATAGAATTGTACTGAAATAGCAGCCATAAATAATACCAGACCATCACCAGAAAACCTGACATACTAGAAACAGGTAAACAACATTATTTCTGAAGAATCTTCTCTGCTTTCCAAAAAGCTAAAAGTAAAACATTGGGAGTTTGTAGCTTTTTCAAAGTGGTGAGGTGATGGGTAGATGTTTAGGAAGGAGATTTTAGTGTTTCTTTAAGAAAAAAGGAAGAAGAAAATTCTTAAAGATTCGTATTCTCTGCTTTTTTTCTCCATGGATTACCAAGAAAATAATTAGGAAAAAAGTAAAAATGAAGAAATTGGGATGAGGATAGAAAATAAATATATTGAGCACGTTTTGGGGACAGAATCCTAATCTCCTGTATCAAAAACATAGGAATTGGAAGAAATCTAGGACAAAAAATAAGTGGGGGGGGGGTGCAAAAGTAATCTTGGACATGCTAGAAACAAGAGGTAAAGGACAGGATTTCTAGGAAAACTTTCTTTCAAGTTTATATCAAAGATCAGGTTTTTAAATACGCTCATCACAAACACAAATTACAGAATAGAAAAAGGTAATTTCAATTGGATTGGAGCTGTAATTTTGCACATGCAAACAACAAGAAATAACAGAAAATATATGGAAGATTCTCAGATGGACTGTGCCTGTGACTGAAATGTCATTTTGCACAGAGTTACACTGAGTCTACACCAGAATGAGGTGATTGGGTGCACGGTTTGGCATGGCTCATTTGACAATAGTATTTTAGGCATGAGAGGTAAACCCACATACAAATATGCAGAAACACACACACACACACACACACACACACACACACAGATGCTATAATTTGTTAAATGAACACGATTGTCAAAAACACTTTCCTTCTCCTTATACACAAAGGAGAAAATGGTCACACACATAAACAGAGAGGCTGGGGGGGGGGGAGAATGAGAAAAACATTAGAGAGTCCTTAAAAAGTCAACTAAACCAGTGCACCAAAACAGCTGTACCAAAATGTCACTCATACCCTCCTATACTGAGGAATTTAGTTTCATGATCTTGGAGATGAGGTGAAATACAACAACTAAATTAAAACAAATAAACATGAGTTAATAAGGGGGACTTTAAGCAGCCACTAGACCTGAGCCAAAAGTAGCAGCCAAAATCTTCCATATAATACAAGTATAAAAGTGGCATGCTGGCAGAATTGTTAGCACACCAGGCAAAAAGCTTAGTGGATTTTTGTCTATCTTTACATTCTGAGTTCAAATTCCACCAAGATCAACTTTGCCTGTCATTCTTTTGGGGTCAATAAAATAAGTACCAGTTGAGCACTGGGGTTGATGTAATCAACTTTCCCCCCTCCTCCGAAATTGCTGGCTTTGTGCCAAAATCTGAAACCAGTATAATACGCATATGCTTCCAAAACTATCTTCTCTGCTAAAATAAAGGTTAGCCTTGTGAGTCACTCAACAACCTTATTAACATATTCATTGAAGGGTTTCCTGAATGAGTCAGTGTTTTACAGCCAGATACTCTTGCTGTTATTAACCTCTTTTAGTTACCTTCTATGACAAGAAGGGATACAGTGTACATATTCTAAAACAGGGGTACACAAAGTAAAGTCTTCACTGTGTAATTAAGAAGCTTGCTTTGCAACCACATTGATTTGGGTTCAGTCCCACTGTGCAGCACCTTGGAGAATTGTCTTCTATAACTCCAGGCTGACCAATGTCCTGTGAGTGAATATGGCAAATGAAAACTATTTGGAAGTCTATCATCAATATGTGTATGTGTGTGTCTGTGTGGGGGGGTTGTTTATGAAACTTAAGCCCTATTGCTTCACAATCGGTGTTGGTTTGTTTACTTCCTCTGAACTTTGTAGTTCATCAAAGCAGACCAATAGAATACACGTCAGGTTTTAAATAAACATAAATACTGGGGCAATTTGTTTACCTAAAACCCTTCAGAGTATTGCTCCAGCATGGCTGCAGTCCAATGACTGAGACAAGTAAAGGACAAAACATAAAAGACACTGTCTCTCAAAAATAACATGAGATCACAGCTGGAATTCTTTGACCACATGTCTTCTGGATCAGAATTAGCTTGGAGTTTCAAATTTTGGCACAAAACCAATAATTTTCAGGGGAGGGCATAAGTCAGTTACATCGACCCCAGTACTCAACTGGTACTTATTTTATCAACCCAGAAAAGGTGGTGAGCTGGCAGAAACGTTAGCACGCTGGGCGAGATGTTTAGCGGTATTTCGTCTGCTGTTACGTTCTGAGTTCAAATTCGCCGAGGTCAACTTTGCCTTTCATCCTTTCGAGGTCGATAAATTAAGTACCAGTTACGTACTGGGGTCAATGTAATCGACTTAATCCCTTTGTCTGCCCTTGTCTGTCCCCTCTATGTTTAGCCCCTTGTGGGCAATAAAGAAATAAGAAACAATGAAAGGCAAAGTTGATTTCAGTGGAATTTGAACTCAGAATGTAAAAACGGACGAAATGTCACTAAGCATTATGCCCAGTGTGTTAATGATTCTGCCAGCTCGCTACCTTTGGGTCTGAATAATATTCATTTCAAATTGTGGCACAAGGCCAGCAATTTAGGGGGAGGGGTAAGTCAATTACATCAACCCTACTACTCAACTGGAAATTATTTTATTAACCCTGAAAAAAAATGAAAGGCAAAGCTGACTTTAGTGGAATTTGAACTCAGAACATAAAGACAGCTGAAATGTCACTAAGAATTCTGCCCAGCATGCTAACGATTCTGCCAGCTTGCTGCTTTTGGGTCTACATAATATTGGCAACCAAAAACGGCAACAATCAAAAGAAGCTACAGTTAGAGCACCTCCTGTTTTTTCTTCTTTTTTCTTCCTTCTTCCTCCTCCTCCTCCTCCTGTCTCTGAAGAATATCTTCTAACCACAAAGTGGCTGTTCTATACCCTCCCTCCTTCCCTTCTTTTCTCTCTCTCCCCCCTCCTCTCTCTCTCTCTCTCTACCTTCCAGCAACAATGATTAAAAGACATCTTGTATGATACTAATCTGATCCCACAGATCCTTCATCAAGATAGCAAGTGAAAGAGAGCAAAAAAGAGACAGACAGAGAGAGAGAGAGACAGAGAGAGAGAGAGAGAGACAGACAGAGAGAGAGAGAGAGAGACAGAGAGAGAGAGAGAGAGAGACAGCGACAGACAGACAAATATACAGACAAAGAGAGACAGAGGTGGGTGGGGGCTGGTAGCTATTATAGACCAGTTGCTATTGTAATCTGCTGCAGCTCAAATAGATGAACAGACATGTGTATACGTATATGTTTATAGGCGTGTGTGTGTGTGTGTGTGTGTGTGTGTGTGCACGTGTGCTTATGAGCATAAGTACACATGTGTATGCATGTGTTCCTGTTTGCATAGGTACATACTAATGGGAAATACATTGTATTTGTTTTAGTCATTAGACTGTGTCCATGCTGGAGCATTGCCTCGAAGAAGTATTTTTTTAGTTGAATGAATCAACACGAGTACGTTTTTTTTTTTTAATAAGCTTGGTACTTATTTTACCATTCCCTTTTGCCAAACCACTAAGTTATGGGAACTTAAACACACCAACGCCAGTTGTCACACACACACACACACACACATACAATGGTCTTCTTTCAGTTTCTTATTTCTTTATTGCCCACAAGGGGCTAAACATAGAGGGGACAAACAAGGACAGACAAACGGATTAAGTCGATTATATCGACCTCGGTGGAATTTGAACTCAGAACGTAGCGGCAGACGAAATACCACTAAGCATTTCGCCCGGCGTGCTAACGTTTCTGCCAGCTCGCCGCCTTCAATCAGTCTTCTTTCAGTTTCTGTCTACCAAATCCACTCACAAGGTTTTGGTTGGCTTGAGGCTATAGTAGAAGACATATGCCCAAGAAGCCACACAGTGGGACTGAACCCACAACCATGTGGTTGGGAAGCAAACTTCTCACGACACAGCCACGCCTGCACCCACATGCTTGTATAGAATATTTAACAGCATGTATAACATATAGAGGGTGTCCACAAAGTCTGGGTACATGGGGATTAACACATACTTTAAGAAATTATTATTTCTTATATTTAATTGTTTATGTTATGATTTTATTTACTCCATGTACCCAGACCTTGTGGACACCCTGTATATTAGTGTGTGTGTGTTTGTGTGTCTTTGTCAATGTGTGTGCCACTGTCAGTATGTGTACATGTGTGTGTGTGCACATATGCATGTGTTTGTGTCAGTATGTGTACTTTGTTACTGATCTGTGTGTATGTATCAATTAGTATGTTTGAGTGAGATAATTCATTTTGGCTGTGTTGGCTTTACCTTGCTGTACCTTTTCCTGTATCAACCTTTCTCTAGTGACTTACACCTTCCAATCACAATGTGGTTAAGGGTGCATGAAAGGGTCTTCTTCTTTGCCCCATATTAAGTTTATTTGGGGTTGGCAAAAGGTCACTAATGGAATTAATTACTCGATTATAGAATTAAATATTACCCTCCAGTATTTGACTGCTGCTAAAAATACTGGAACTGATATAATCAACGATACCCATCTCTCTCACTTGAGGCCTTGGGTTAAATAAGACACCAATAGGCACAGGCATGGCTGTGTGGTAAGAAGCTTGCTTCCCAACCACATGGTTCCAGATTCAGTCCCACTGTGTGGCACTTTGGGCAAGTATCTTCTACTATAGCCTCAGGCTGACCAAAGCCTTCTGAATGGATTTGGTTGACAGAAACTGAAAGAAGCCCATTGTAAATATATATATATACACACACATATATATATATATATATATATATATATATATATATATATGTGTGTGTGTGTGCGTGTGTGTGTGTGTGTATGTATGTATGTATGTATGTATGGGTGTGTATCTTTGTGTTTGTTTGTCCCCTTCTCCAACACTTCACAACTGGTGCTGGTGTGTTTACGTCCCTGTAACTTAGCGGTTCGGCAAAAGAGATAGATAGAATAGGTACCAGGATTGAGAAAAAACGTAAGTACTGGGGTTAATTCATTCAACTAAAAAAAATCTTTCAGAGTGGTGGTGGTGGTGGTGGTGCTCCAGCATGGCTGCAGTCTAATGACTGAAACAAGTGAAAGATAGACAAATAATAGAATGAGAGATACATAGAAATTATAGAAGGTAGTAGTGGTGGTGGGAGTAGTAGTAGTAGTAGTAGTAGTAGTAGTAGTGGTGATGGTGGTGGGGGTAGTAGTGGTGGTGGTGGTGGTGGTAGTTCACTTCCCGGTCTATTATCAAAGAGATTCCATCCATAACTAGTCCGTCTTTTCCTGACATACAGTATCAATGACTGCATTATCAAATGTGTCTTGCTTTCTTGTTCTACTTTAATTAAATTTCTTTTTTTCCTTTCTAGTAGTGTCTGTACTTTAAGGTACGTTTGGCTGCTATTTTTAGTAGGTCGAGTGAATGCAGTGAAACTTGCTCATTGGATCATATAAATAAACAAGCATACACACATTCAATGATCACTCATTAATGATTAACGTATGCATTCACACAGACTTAAAACAACATAATTATGAAATATCACATATATATATACATACATATGTATATATGTATGTATGTATGTATGTATGTGTGTGTGTATGAGACTTTGTTCGTTACTATATATATCTCATCTCGTGTAAACAGCTATCTATAAAATATGGAAATGATGTTCTTGTGTGTGTTTTTTGCTTGCAATGTTTCCATAGCAATGCAGCCTTATAAACGTTTTAAATACAACATTGAGATGAAAACATCTTAACACGATCCAACAAGTGAGTTTCTATGTAGTCTCACAACCCGTTAAAAATAACAGCTAAATCCTTTCATATCAAACACAACTGTCTTAAAAAAAAAAAAAAAGGAAGGGCAGGATACATTGTATAATGTAGTCCTAGATACACTTTGCTTGAGAGAAAAAAAAAGATGGAATAGCTACAGCAAGAATATAGTTGAACACAGAGCTGGCTTGAAGCTAAATAACATTTTAATAGCCAGAAAGGTGGAAGTTCATGGCTTAGTGGTTAGGCTGTTGGACTCATGATTGTAAGATTGTGGCTTCAGTTCCATGACCAGGTGATGCGTTGTGTTCTAGAGTGAAACACTTCATTCCACATTGCTCCTAAGTAAAGGTGCATGGCTTAGTGGTTAGGGTTTTGACTTGTGATCATAAGACTATAGTTTCAATTCCTAGACCAGGCAATGCATTGTGTCATGTTTCATGTTGCTCCAGTTCACTCAGCTGGCAAAAATGAATATTCCTGAAAATGGACTGGCATCCCATCCAGGGGGAATGTATACACCACAGAAATCAGGAAACCAGTCCTGAGTCTATAGAACTCAAGAATGAGCTTCAACGTTTTGATAGCCAGAAAGTGCAGAATTGTCAAACCACTTATTTTTAGAAATTTTACTTTCACCTCACATTGTGTTCGGAGCAGAAATGATCATTTCTGTTCTGAACATACACACACACAAACACACACATATATATATCCTACCAATCCAACAAAGAGAGAGAGGTGACTACCATTCCAGTGTATTCTGCCCCAGGATCATTACATGAAGGCCAAGTATTTTATGGCACCTTACTGACCCCATAGAGTTATATAATTAGCCTCTAATGATAGTATTAGAGTGTACAAAGGCTAAAGCTGACATGTAATCAGGTTAGAACAATAACAAAACTCTTCAAATGAAACTTTAATAGTAATCTTTGTATCTTTGACTTGTTTCAATTATTAGATTGTGGCCATGCTGGGGCACCATTTTGAAGAATTACTAGTCAAATTAATCAACCCCAGTACTTATTTCTAT
>NC_142947.1:34906485-34921485 GCF_046866305.1 Octopus bimaculoides | reverse complement strand
AAGCATAGCTATAAGCGCAGGCATGGCTGTGTGTTTATGAAGCTCACTTTGCAACCATGTGATTTCAGGTTCAGTCCCACTGCCCAGCGCCATGGACAAGTCTCTCCTACTATAGCCACAAGCCAATCAATGTCTGGTGAATGAGTTTGGTATATGGAAACTGTTGGAAGAATGTGATGTGTGTATAAATGTGTGTGTGTGTGTGAATGTGTGTAAAAATACGTGTGTGTGTGTGTGTATGTGTTTATCCCCTCACGGTTTGACAACTGGGGTTCATTTGTTCAACTAAACTCTTTAAGGTGGTGTTCCAGTATGGCCACAATCCAATGACTAAAACAAGTGAAATATAAAAGGTACGGTTGAGAATATAAGCTGATCAATGGAAACTGAGTAGAAACCGGTTGTATTTACGATGTATTTTGGCTACAGTCTTGAGCTCAGGAAACTATATTACAAGGGTTGGCAACAAAGGTCTATTAGAATAAACTCTACTGCAGTAGTCACCATGAGAGAAACTCCCATATAAGCTCTCCATGGTAACTACCACAGTATAGTTTGTTCTAATAGAACATCCACATTTAAATGGGGATAAATATTACCTCTCAGTATTAATACCAACTCTCGCTAATACATAAATATCCAAACTGTCATTCCCATCATTATTTTTTACACCTGTTTTTTTTTTTTTTTTGGATGGTTTAGGTAAATGTTCTCCAACACAGCATTTTGTCACTTACCACTGTCTTTTGCCCCCTTTTTTATAAGATTCAGCCTCTTGAGATCTGGTTCATGCTTCATCATTACACAATGTTTCACCTTTTTCATCACAGACAAGTGAATTTTGGAAGAGGTGCCTTGCAAGTCTACCAGATAGATGGAAGAGCAACGTAAAAAATGAAGGAGAGTATATTCTAGATTAAAAAAGAATTTGTTTATCTTAATTTTGAAAAAATAAAAGATGTATAAAAAATTGCATTATTTATGGGATGACCCAATATACATATATATATATATATATATATATATATATATATATATATACACAAACACAGAGGGGGAGAGAGAAAGAAAGAGATAGACAGAGAGACAGAGAGAGACAGACAGAGAGAGAGACACAGAGAGAGAGACACAGAGAGAGAGGTGATTTGCCAACATTTTGATAACTGGTTTGTTGAGCTGCCCAAAATTTAACAGCCAGTTTGCTAGCCATGAAATTTTTAGACACAGGTTCTGTGTAAATAATTCTGGTTTTGGCATAAGAATATCACTTCACTAATTTTAAAATAGAGTTAAATCTGGAGTCCATTGAACCTATTGATGGCCAGTCATCATCATCATGACTTCATGTCAACTATCCATGCTGACATGGGTTGGATGTTTTGACAGGGTCCAACAAGATCCATCAGGTCAGTAAACCACACCTTCTGCCAGCATTTCATTTCTGACAAGATTTCTATTGGTTCTCTTTTTAAAGACATCATGTTAATAATTGTGAATATGAGTGGCCAAAATGGGGTTGCTCTGAAGGATCTCTGGAGTAACATTACTCAACAGGGTGTGCAACTTAGAGATCAGGGAGTTTCTTCATGTAGAACAGTTACTTTCCAAAATTGAGAGGTCACAGCACTGGTACTACAAACGTGATTTAGAATATGGTCAAAGATATTCTTAGTACAAGTGGCTGAATTGGAGTAACATTACTTGACACTGTGCATAGCTCAGAGATCAGGGAACTTCTCTGGGTCAAGCCACTACTTCTCCACACTGAGAGGTCACAGCTCCAGTACTACAGACTTGTGATTAGAATGTCACAGGAAAGAAACACAAGACGGATTCTTCAAGTAGAGACAACTGGCAGAAGACCAAAAATTAGACCAAGAATGAAATGGTTGGATAATATCCATAGTCTATATTGGTCATACTTGAGAATCCAGCATGAAAGACAAGTGATGGCTACTTCTGATAAGATCCTCAACTTTACCTTTCATCCTTTCGGGGTTGATAAATTGAGTACCAGTGAACTTCTGGGGTTGATGCAATCAACTAGTCCCCTCCCACAAAATTTCAGGTAAAATGCTTAGTGGCATTTCATTCATCTTTACGTTTCGAGTTCAAATTCCACCAAAATCTACTTTGCCTTTCATCCTTTCAGAGTTGATAAAATAAGTACCAGTTGAATACTTGGGTCAATGTGATTGACTTTTCCCCTTCTCCAAACTTGCTGGCCTTGTGCCAAAATTTGAAATCATTATTATTATTACTATTATTATTATTATTATTATTATTATTATTGAATGAGAGAGAGCAGTGGATGCCATCAAGGTAACACTGGAGTAAAATATACAAATCCCATTATACCCATCATGACTACCTGTCTGATGAGGGTACATCAGCCACATGCATCACAACCATATGTGCGCGACATAATGATCTCATATCAAGATAAACAGTGCGTGAACTTGCAGGTGGAGCCCAGTTAGAATTTTGTTCAGGTTGAGTAGCACATCCCACTCAAAAGGTCCCTGAATAAGGGTTGTTTAAGGATGTTGAACAAAACACCCATGTTTCCAAAGGTGAATTATCCAAACCCCAAAGAATTCCTCTCAGCACATGGCTATGATGCTCCCCCACTACTTCTGCTCATGACCAGAGATGCACATATCGTCAGCCACTAAGGGACATGCTCAACTAGTTATGGTCAAACAACTGACAAGCAAATCTGTGGTATTAAGCAGAATATTTGCTGTAGTCCGTCATTTAAACCAAGACAAAACAACGTACATGATAACACTTCCAATCAGTTAAGATCAGAAGCCTTGAGAACCACTGCCTGTCATTACTATTATTATTATTATTATTATTATATGCATAAGCAATTTATGATTTAGATCATGCAAAAAGTATGTCTGAGCATTTGGATGCAGAGACACTACCAAGTGGTGAGGCAGCTACAGATCCTAAATAAGGGTTTTTGTTATTAAGTCCCAAGTTTGGGTCACATGATGAAGCAAGTAGTTGGGCAACTACCAGGTTCTGTAGTGACTGCTAGAGATAACTGTTAAATGAGGACAACTCTAATGCAATAATTAGTACTCTCCTTTGCTCTTGTTAGAATTCCAACATTAAAAATTAACAATTAATACCTTGAAATTAACTAATATTGATGACAGTAGTATGAAAGTTCAGTCTTGTTAAGGGATATAGTAGGCTACTGTAACATGTACAGCTTTTCATGTAGCAGAGACAGCATATGTGTTCTCCAGGTGAATAGAGAAGAGACTTCTCAGGAAAGTTCCAGATTATAATGAGCAGATCATTTTTTTGGTTCCAAAGTCTCCAGGTAAAATGGAGACACATTGGTAGAGTTTTTTTTTTGTCCCTGAATCTGAAGGAGCATATGTGCTAAGTGGACCTTCTCTTGAAATCTTTGGCAGTGCATCCCCTTCAGCAACCACTTCTCACAGTCACATGACAACATTTATTTCTATTTGCCCACCAATGTGTGTGCGTGTGTGTGTGTGTGTGTGTGTGTGTGTGTGTGTGTGTGTGTGTGTGTGTAACTTGTGTACAACACACATGCAGACACAAAGGCTTAAACAGAATTTAACTATATATAGATACAGTCAGACATATAGGTAAATAGAGAGAGAAACAGCTACATGGTTTATAAGATTATACATAATCACTGGACTTTCTAGAAACAACAGTTAAATCTACCTCAAATCATACTCCAAAGTCTTTAAAAAAAATGGAATATCACATCAGATAATTTTGTCCTAGATATACTATGCCTCAAATAGAAGACAGGGTGGTCACGGTTTTAATGTGTTTGATAATAGGCCTGTTCAGTCAGGGTTGAACTAGATCTAAACAATCGCTGTTGGCTTGACCTTACAAAAATTTTCTCTCTTTTTCATTTGTCAATAGACAAATCAATGAAACATCAGACACACGCTTTCTTTTACACACTTACAGAGCAAAACTAATAACAAAATATTGTGTACACTTGTTTGCTATATTTTGTTGGTTTGTCTCCAATGCTTTTCGACTGGATTACTGAGAGAAACAGACAGACATTGTATAAAAACAAACATAAAGAACATGGACGACAGAGCAAGAGATAAGGTAATAAAGACTGGGCATAGCAAAAGACCAAGATGTCAACATACAATAACAAAAGACTCAGTCATCCCCATTCTTTTTTTTATTCTACAATTCTACCAATTTGCTGCAATACATACAAACATACATGCATACACCCATATGTACAAGTGTGTGCATATATATATATATATATATATATATATATATATATGTATATATATATATATATATATATATATATATGTATATATATGTATTTATAAATGTTTATGCACGTATATGTATGTATATTTATGATTTTTATATATATATATATATATATATATATATATATATATATTTATATATAATGTATGTATATAGGTGCAGGAGTGGCTGGGTGGTAAGAAGCTTGCTTACGAACCACATAGATCCAGGTTCAGTCTCACTGCATGGCACCTTGGGCAAGTGTCTTCTACTATAGCTTCAGGCTGACCAAAACCTTCTGAATAGATTTGGAAGACGGAAATTGAAAGAAGCCTGTCGTATGTGTGTGTGTGTGTGTGCGCGCGCGCGCGCGCGTGTGTGTATATGTTTGTGTGTCTGTGTTTGTCCCCCCACCATCGCTTGTTAAAGTCTGTCATACCGGCCATGATGAAATACCACAAGGTATAGAAAATACGTATTCGCCTTTATATATTTAATCCTTTATATTGAACACTCAATATTTCATCTATTCAATAAGACATATTCCATATAGTCAATAAGACATTCAATACTTTATTTCATTGTACTTTCCATTTTTATTTTATGATATATATTGTATATTATATTATATATTGTATATTCCATATTCTATATCCCACATTGGTTTTGCAGGAATATAAATAAAACATAAAAAATAGATAGTGTTGGAACTCTTTTAAACAAAATAATATATTCCTCTATACACAATCATACAAAACCCCTCTTTTTGTATTTAATTTTACTCGCATATATATATATATATATATATATATATACCGGAGTAAGCACATAAAATGTGCAACAAGGTGGAAAAAAGAGTACTCAAATACCAGAGGTAGAGTAATAACTCAGAGTAACAGTCTTTTGTTATATTTCTGCTGCTTTTAAATAAAGTATATATATATATATATATATATATATATATATATATATATATATGTATATATATATGTATATATATATATGTATATATATATATATGTGTGTGTGTATGTGTGTATAAGTATGTGCGCATGTGTGTATATGTATGTGTGTATGCATGTATGTATGTGTGGATGTGTGTGTATACATGTATGTATGCATACACAATTCATACATGTAAATATAAACTTCATTAAAGTGGATCCATAATGGATTGAGAAATATCAAAGTGAAGCAAACCACAATTAATGGTCAGACAGAATGATGCAAACCAAACAGTTAAGTAATCCATTATCATAATACACCACCAGATGTTTTAAGAATCTCAGCAGTGATTTCTGATGGGCTGGGGGTTTTCCTTGGCTTCATATCCTTAATTGCTTTATCTACCAGGGTGCTGTCTATTCGGATAGCTGGTCCGTCTACTGGGTCAACATTTGGCAGGCTCTCTTCCTCCCATTCATTCTCCACGTTCAGCAGTCTTTCATAATGGCTTCTCCAAACCTTTTTCTTTTCCAAATCATTAAAAGCAAGTGCACCATCATCCATGCAGACACATTTCTCTCCTGTGAGATCACAATTTTCTCTTATACACTGTCTTGCAGTCCAAAATGCTTCAGTTCTTTGATCCTCACATCGATGGACATTGGTAAACTACTTTTCTGCTTCACCCTTGGCTATGTATACCTGTCGCCCAGCTTCCCTGCTGGCTATCTCGTACAGTTCCCTGCTACCGTACCCAGTCACTCCTTGACAACCGGTGTTGGCATGTTTATGTCCCCATAACTTAGAGGTTCAGCAAAAGTGGCCAATAGAATAAGTATCAGGCTTATAAAAAAAAAAAGTACTGGGGTCAATTCATATGACTTAAAATACTTCAAGGGGGTGCCCCAGCATGGACACAGTCTAAAGACTGAAACAAGTAAAAGATAAAAACTTTATGTCTTTCTTTATTGGAAAAAAGATGGAAAGAAAAAGTAAGGAGGATTTTGAAAGCAAACTGGAGAGAGTTTGGTTAAGGAACAAGTAAAAAAAGAGATTAGACAAGAAGATTTAAAGAGATTAGAGAGACAAGAGTAAGGAAAGAGAGACAACAAAGGAAGATGGAAAGCGAGAGAGAGGGGGGGAGAAAGAGAGAGAGAGAGAGAATAGACAGAAAAATGGAAAGACAAGGATTAGAAAAAGGGAGATGCAGAGAGAGAGATGAAAGGAAGACGAAAATGAAGAAGAAAAAAACAAAAGATTAAGAAAACGGAAAAGAGAGAATAAAAAGCAAGATAGAAAGATTACAAAGGAAAAGCGAAAAAGAGAGAAAGGAGGTTTAGAAATGAAAACAGGAAGAGAAATTTCAAAGACAGGAAGAAGAAAAGAGATTAGAACGAAAGAAAGGGAGAGAAATTAGTTAGGAAGACGGAAAGAGAAAGAAAAACTGGAAGAAGGAAAGCAGAGGAAAAACCTGATAAATAGTGATTGTTACATTAATAGTGTGGAGAGTATTTTGAAGCCCACAAGTTTTGCTGACCAATCGTTTACGGCAATAAAACAATAGCCGCCTACAAATTTCAACAATAGCTATAGTAACAACAAAAGCTTTATCAATAGTCGTTATAATATTAACAACATCAACATCAACAGCAGTAGTAGTAGTAGTAGTAGCAGAAGCACAACAGTTCTAATCTTTGCGAATAAACAAGAAATTAGCCATATCAACAAGAGCAAAAAGACAAGGAAAAAAAAAAAAAGAAAGAAAAAACGCCATAGCAACAACTGTCAAACCTCCATCGTCGTTGTCATCATCATCATCACCATTATCACCATCATCAATAGTAATGACTATTAATGATGACCGTGGTGGTGGTCGTGAGTAATAATAACAAATTAGGCCAGCAACATCGTCGTCACTTTACGTGGTCGAACCAACAAGAAGTAGGAACGAAATCGCCCTCAGATTATACGCCACCGTCTTTCAAAAGAAAGGCTATTTTCGATATTCTTGTCTTAGATGCAGTATCTTTTATATTTTACTTGTTTCCGTCATTTGACAGCGGCCATGCTGGGGCACCGCCCTGGGGAATATTAGTCGAACGAATCGACCCCAGTGCTTTCTTTCTTTTTATAGCCTGGTACTTATTCTATTGGCCACTTTTGCCGAACTGCTAAGTTACGAGGACACTAATAACAGCAACGCTGGTTGGGGCAAACACAGACACAAAGACGAATACACATAGATGTTTGTAAATTTCAAGAAAAAACAATAATAATCCTTTTTCCTATAGGCAGAAAGCCTGAAATTTTGAGAAGAGGGCTAGTCGATTAAATCGACCCCAGTGTTCAACTGGTACTTATTTCATCGAACCCGAAGGGATGAAAAGCAAAGTCGACCTCAGCAAAATTTGAACTCAGAGCATAAAGACGGACGAAATGCCGCTAAGCATTTTGTTCGGCAGGTTAAAGATTCTGCCAGCTCGTAGCTTTAAAAATAATAATGATAATAATACTTTACTACTGTAGACACAAAGCCTGAAATTTTGGTAGAGAGGGCTTGTCGATTACATCGGCCCCAGTGCTTTACAATAATAATAATAATAATAATAATAATAATCTTTTCTTTATTAAACCACCGATGGCTCATATAAAAGATTGGGTGCAGTACAAGACAATACGAATCAAAAAGAGTGGGACTGAAGCGTGTAAAAACAAAATAATGAAAATTATAATAATTAATATCCCCAAAAGTAAGAGACTTGCAAGGGCTGCTCATGGAAACCCTGCAAAAACAACGATCACCTCTAGGGCAAGTGCCGTTTCCTCATCATTTACACTCGATCTAGAGGCGCATGGTTAGAGTAGGTTCGTTCACCCGGGCCATTCACGCTAGATTTACTTACCTTTTGACAGAATTATTGGGAAGCAACACTTCCTTCTCTTCCGACGCTTTCCTTTTCAAGTGAAACTTGAAAAAGTTGATGAGGACTTGGCCAAAGAGGAAAGTGTCTGTCTCCAGCCCTTTCAACCTGGTCCACCACACAGCCTCTTTCGTTAACACAACCAAACAAAGAAACATTGCCCTTCCCGGCCTAAGGAAGGCGGTGGGATGGTCTTCACGATAGACTTAGCCGATAGCCGGATCCGTCTTACACGCGGCAGCAGATGTTCAACATAAACCCACAAGTCAGCAAGACATATTGTATGAGGTGGTTTTACAGGATATCAACTAATCATTAGTTCGTTAAGTCAGGATTGACCTAGGTTAAACAGCAACAAAGAAAACAAATCTGTTACCAATCACAATCGCCTCCACAGCTCTTAAAGATAAAAATTACAATCACAACAGCCACGCAATGTCTGACAAGATGAACAAACTAAATCGTTTATATGAAAAGGTTTAAAACTCTTCTCCAATTGGCGGCTGCAGTGATCCTTCATGCTACAGCCGTCAACACAAATATGAACAGAAACCAGAACAGAATACAATACCAACTCAAATGTCATAGATTTTTATTTTTGGGAATTTTCAGAAAAGTTTTGCGAATTGGTGGTGTACTACATACGGGAATTCATACGATTATGACAAAAAATTTTTTAAATTTCTCCAACCCCTCTCTACCAATAAATCCTAAAAGTTCCGCTCATTTTCGAAATTTTAAAAAAAATCAGAGTTTAAAATACGGACAGCACAAATTTCCAGCAACGGATTGCCCCTGGAGGCATTATCATTCCATTAAATGTATTTGCGGGAAGAAAAGTATTGAAAAACATCAATACGTGTCAGGGTGACAAAAGAAACAAGGTAAGTATCAGGTAGTCGTGAGATGTGCTAAAAAGAACAGGTAAATCGCCCTTAAATCACACATGGTTTTTGGGGGGGGGGGGTGCATAATCGTATGAATTCCCGTATGTAGAACACAAATTCACAAAAATTTTCTGAAAATTCTAAAAAATAAAAATGTTATGAGGGGTTATATGGAATGCTTAAACTAGAATTCCGCCGAGACATGTCATTGATGAGGTCGCAAATGGCGACAAAAGGACTTTGGTAAGCCTAGCTAATAGATTGAATGACCGATTGAGTAATCAAGGAATCAATCAATTAATTGATTGAATGTTATAGACAAATAAATAAGAAGTGGAAAATAGAATAAGGGCATGTGTCTGTGTTTATTATTGGTATAATGACCCTCCCGAGATGCAACAAAATACGTTTCAACACACAAGTTCATATCAAGAATCTTGCTCGCCAAGTACAAGAACGAAATATTTCTAAATAATTTGGTAAATGAAGACCTTTTTAGTATGCAATTAAATGCGTGAAAGAGTCGGTTAAACTCGAGACCATCGAGCTGGATAATTCCAATCACTTCGATTCTCTGAGTAATAATAGTGGACATATTGGCAAAGGTTGTGGCCTTGAAATATATTTTAATATTTATTTGTCATCTGAAGGCAGCGAACTGGCAGAATAGTTATCGCACCGGGCAAAAATGTAAATAATGTACATAATTACTCATCTCTTAAATATAGAACTATATCGACCCTAGTTCTTATTGTTTAAGTCTGTTACTTATTGTAACAGTCTCTTAGGCCGAACCGGTCAGTTACAAGGACGTAAACAAACCAACATCGGTTGTCAAGCTGATGAGAGGGAACACACACACACACACACACTATGAGAGGGAACACACACACACTATGTTTTCACACAGTTCCCATTTACCAAATTCTGCTGCGCAGTGGGACTGAACCTGAATCCACGTGATTGCTAAGCGAGCTTCTCAATTACACAGCTATGCCTGAGCCTATAAATTTTGTAAAATTAATGATTCCTTATTTATCTCAACACTGACGTCAACCCATATGTTCTTCCTTGTGAATCGACCGCAGAATTAGAAAGAAAAGAAAAAGAAAAAAATGTTTCCTTTCCTGCTTCACGTGGTCACTCGAGCAGCTAGAAATAGAAACAAAACTTCCTCAAATCACCACCACGACCACATCATGCACATTTTAAAAATAAAAGGAAAACATTGGGCTAATCTAAGTCACGGATATACAAAAACAAAACAAGAGGATTTCACAATTTGAGAATCTTTGACCATAAATCTGTCTTACTCGATCACAGCTGACCTAGGACTAAACAAAAACAAAAATACTTGTACGTTGCATGACTAGATCTCTACTCAAGTGTGTCCACACCGATTTTGTTTCCTAACTTTCAGAAAAATCAGTATTTTTTAATGAAATTTTCTACAAATAGCTTAGAATTGGCGAAGATTACAATGGTATCGGAATTTAATGTCAAAACAAAACAAAACAAAAAGTTAGGTGCGCACATGTACAAACTGATACACGCATAATTTTTTTTTTTTTTTTTTTTTTTAATTTCAAATTATATTTTGTAGATTTATTTTGGAAATTAAAAAAAAATATAACTGATGTTTTATTCACAGGCGTGACTTTGTGTGGTTCCGGGTTCAGTCCCACAGGGTGACATCTTGGGCAGAAGTTTTCTACTATAGCCTTGGGCCGACCAAAGCCTTATATGAAAGAAAACCGTCGCGTGTGTGTGAGAGAGTATGCGCGTCTGTGTCTGTGCTTGTCCCCCGCCCTTGACAACTGGTGTTGATCTCTTTACGTCCCCGTAACTTAGCAGTTCAGCTTAAGAAACCGATAGAATAGTACCAGGCTCTGAAAAAAAAGTGCTGGTGTCAATTCTTTCGACTAAAATTCTTCAAGGCGGTGCCCCGGCAAGGCCGCAGTCTAATGACTGAAACATGTAAATAAAATAAAATAACATATTTTCAAAGGAAGAAAAGAAGAGAACATTTAAGGTTTAAAAGATCAAATTATCGAGAGAGAAAAGCTCATAACTACTTCTCTAAGAAAACGAAGGAAAAGAAAAAAGGGGGTAAGTTAAGTAGCAGAAGATGGCGTGGAGGGGGGGAGAGTAACGAGTTCTACATCCCAGAACAAATGGCGTGTTTGGCCGCGCCTCGCAGACAGGATTGCGAAGACACTGCAGTGACACTCACTATAAAAGCCACCCGAAATTGTGGGGTTCATTTCTTAGACGGCATGCCCGTCGCTAAGGGGGTGCAATGGACGGCACTGTCCCCCTCACTATTCAATGGAGCACCTTCACATTTAGGAAATACAGTCTACGAATATTAGTGCACGCCCAGAGTATTCTGAAGCACTCCCAGGCAGCAAAGTCTGGCGACGGGCCGGTGAGACGGGCCGCTGCGATCCCGATTTTGCAGAGGAAGTCGGCAATGCCGGGTCCGAGAACACCTGAGGTATCGACGGCGACCGGCTCAAATTGATAGCAGCCAGTCAGGCCCCTGTATTTATTTACCTTTCTCTCCTGTGCGTAAAAGAGGCGGCGACGCTCGGGTCTAAGGCCGATGCAGCTAAGTTGGAGCCGGATGAGACAGTATGTATGTGTGCGTTCACCATTTTCTTTCTTACATTAAACTCCAATGTAATCGTAATTTACACCGTCTGAAAGGTATTTGTAGAAAATTCCATTAGGAAATACCGGTTTTTCTGAAAGTTATAAGGAAACAAAGTCGACTCAGCTGAATTATCCAAAACGCCTCTCTCACCTCATCTTCGAAAATATTTTTCATAACAAATTCCGATATAATCGTAATTTATACCACCTGAAAGGTGTTTATAGAAAATTCATTAAAAAATACCCATTTTTCTGAAAGTAATGAAGAAACAAAGTCGTGGACCCACATATCGTTCATCTCCTTTCACCACAAAACTGTTTACAACACAAACGAACAAGGGAGCCTCTACGTAGTGCTCGACCTATTAGAAATAGTGGCCGAATCTCCCCTCAACACTCAAATACTGTCTTTAAAAAAGAAAAGATAACGTAAAGTTAATCCAGACATATTCAAACGCGGGATAGTAATGGTTAGAATGCTTTCTGAACGATCAGGATTGACCTGGAGCGAAGCACTCGTTTACATCAACAACACGAACCAACGATGCAGCCTTCACATGGCTGCTTGATTTGCGAGAAAGAGCTGCCAAATTTCCCTTAAATCACACTGCTCCATTTTGGCGAACTTCTCTTAGGATAACATGGCTCTAAGGCCCATGCACAAAGGAAAAGACGGGATGTTCACGAGTGGAATGCCGGAGCCAAAGCAACTGCAACAGTGGCATCCGTAGGTAATCAACGAGGGAAGTCCCAGCGTGATCGTTCGAACAGCTAGAAATAGCAGCAGCCAAATATCACTCAAACACACCTCACCGATATAAAAGAGGGGTACATCAGATACCTAAACCAGCACCGATACCCACCCCCCGCCCAAATAAAGACAACATATGAAAGCCTTCGATTATTGAGCATTGCCCTGCATTAATAACAACAACATGAAGAATGTCTACATCATCAGTAGTAGAAGTAGCAGTAGCACCAACACATGTAACGAAAACAGCTGCAATAAGAAAGGAAACGACCACTAGTCAATAACGGAGAATCCGAGGTCGTTCACCCTACGACGGTGAATTTTTGACTTAGACACAGGGCCAGAAAGGTTTAAAGTAGATACCAGCCGAACATACTCGGTACTTAATCGGTACATATTTTTATCAACCCACTGCAACCCTAGACAGCACCATGAAAGGGAAAAGAGACCCCGCCGCGATTTGAACGCAAAACTGTTGCAATCATCAGAGAGCGACGATTAACTTGAGGGAAAACGATAAGATACAATGGATACGGGATACGGCAAGCAGAGATAGGGTATGGCTAACAGAAATAGAAGTGATACTCACACTTGGAAAGGCATTCAATATATACATGTACACACGCATAACGTACTCACACAGGTACACATACATACATATAAGTATATAAATATATAGACGTAAATACATACACACACGTATATACATATGTTAAACTAATACATATGTTATGCACAGCTTTTTGTCTTAATTTTATTATTTGTTAACTTGAATTGACTACATAAATATATGTGTGTGTGTGTGTGTGTGTGTGTGTGTGTGTGTGTGTGTGTGTGTGTGTGTGTGTGTGTACATAGACGCACACACACACACACACACACACACACATATGCATATATGCATATATATATATATATATATATATATATATATATATACATACATTTGTACATATATACATATATGTATGTACATATCTATATGTACACACACCCACACACACACATATATATATACATATATATGTGTGTGTGTGTGTGTGTGTGTGTACAGGTACCTTGTACTATAGCCTCGGACTGATCAAAGTCTTGTAAGTTTGGTAGACGGAGACTGAAAAGAAGCCCGTCATATATATATATATATATATATATATATATATATATATATATATATATATATATACATATGTAAACTCGTGAGTTCGATTCCCGGCGACGCCTTGTATCCTTGAGCAAGACACTTTATTTCACGTTGCCCCAGTCCAATCAGCTGACAAAAATGAGTAGTACCTGTATTTTGAAGGGCCTACCTTGTCACATTCTGTGTTATGCTGAATCTGCCTGGCAACTGCTTTAAGGTTATGCGTGTCTGGGGAATGTTCAGCCACTTGCACGTAAATTTCATTAGGAGGCTGTTCCGTTAATCGAGTCAACTGCAACACTCGTCGCCGTAACCGACGGAATGCCAGTTTGTGTGTACGTGTGCGTATATATATATATATATACACATACTTACATACACACAAGTGATGTTGATCGTTTCCAATCATCCGCGAACAAAATGTTTGATTATGCAAAATATAACTTGCTTGGGAACAAGACAGGATTGGCGACAGGAAGAGCATCCGGCGATAAAAATAAATGCCTCAACAAACTTCGGTCTGACACATGCTAGGATGGAAAAATTATGATCATCACCATATATATATATATATCTATAGAAGAAAGGCTGTATGTGCACGCGCGTGTGTGCGCGCGCGTGTGTATGTGTACATATGTATAGATGCATACATGTGTATATATATATATATATATATATATATATATATATATATATATATATACACACATATATATATATATATACATATGTATATATATACGTATATATATGCATGTAGGTATGTTATATGTGTGTATATATATACACGTATATATGTGTATATATATATATATATACACACATATATATATATATATACATATGTATATATATACGTATATATATGCATGTAGGTATGTTATATGTGTGTATATATATACACGTATATATGTGTATATATATATATATATATATATATATATATACATATATATATATATATATACGTATATATGTATATAAGGTATGTGTATGGTTATTATATAAATATATATATATATGTATATAAGATATGTGTATGTTTAGTATGTCTATATATACACACACGTATATATGTATATATGGGATGGGTATATGTATATATATATGTGTGTGTGTGTAATTAATTAAAGAAAACGGAGAAAAAGACAAGAAAAACTGGAGCAATGTGAAATGAGAGGCTCAGGGAAAGAAAGAAGGTCTTTTACGTTTCGAGCAAAGCTCATCTTCAGAAAGAGAAGACAGGAAAGTCCAAGAGAAAAGGAAGACGGAGGAATATATATGTGTGTGTGCATACATATATGCGTATATATGTATGTACGTATGTTTATATATACGGGTATATTTACATATAAGCGTGTATGTATCAACATATGTATATATATATGTATATATATGTATATATATATA
>NC_142947.1:34686485-34693985 GCF_046866305.1 Octopus bimaculoides | reverse complement strand
TTTGATGGGGGTCAATTCATTGAAATTTCATTACAAAGCATTTTTCTAATTTTCCTTTCTTTTTCTTTCCATTGTATACCTATCAACATATTTGTAAATAAACACATTTTCTCAAAAGGGCTAGTGATTTTTCCAAGATGACAATTTTAGGAAGTAGGATGGGAAAAATAAGAAAAGAGAGAAGGTGCAGTCATTACTGAAAAATAAGAGTTCAAAGTTCAAAGCCCGATGAAAATGTATATTCCTTTACACTTGTATAGTCAAGTCCTATATTCTGTGTAATTCCATGTTTCGCATGGATAAACATTAAATATTAGTACGATATTCATAAATTAGGGAAATAAAGTCAGAATATACAAAAGGACTTTGAACTTTGAACTCTTTTTTATTTGTCAATGATGACTGCACCCTCCACACTTGTCTTATTTTTTCCATCCTACTTCCTAAAATTGACATTTTTGAAAGGCAACCAGCTCTTGTGAGAAAATGTGTTCATTTACAAATATGTTGATAAGTATACAATGGGAGGAAAAAAAAGAAAGAAAAAAGAAAAACGCTTTGCAATGAAATTTCAATGGATTGACCACTTCAAATTGAAAAGAAATCTCTCTCTCTCTATCTATCTATCTATCCTTTCCCCATCCTTTATTACTTTTTCTCCTCTTTCTTCCTTTGCTTTTCTTTCTCCCCCACCAAAAAAAACAAAAACAATATTTTCCTCTTCTAAACAAAGCAAAAAAGCATCTGATTCATATAAATGAACAACAAAATGTTTGTTTTTACCATTTTGATTTTAATTTTGTCTTGACAAGTTCGAAAAATGAATGAAAGTGCTAATAAAGGATTATTCAAAATTCTGACTGCCTTCTTTTTCTCAATATATATATATATATATATATATATATATATATATATATATATATATATATATATATATATATATTATTCTCTCTCTGTTTATTTCCTTATGTTCCTTTCTGTTGAAGAACGTAGGCTCGAAACGTAAAAGACTTTCTCACTTTCCTGAGTGTTAAACTATTACACCTGTTTGTTGTTTATACACCTATCTTCGTCTTTTGTTTTTCTGTAAATTTCAACTATATATATATATATATATATATATATATAAGTCAATAGCAAAGAGTGACTAGGAAACCAGGGCATGCAGTCCACTCCACACCCCACTGAGGTTGGGGGTGGTTCCAATTGTTCCACCCTTCCCCATTTTTTCTGTGAAAAGTGTAGTATTATATATGCTTTGAGATATGGTGAGTCTGAAAATGAAAATAGTTTTCCGCCTATGATGCACTGTTTTGAAGTAGTTAGTAAGACATGAGAAACATACATATAACTTTAGAAATCACCTTCCAATGATTTCATCCAGTAGAGGCTATTCAAGCCATCAACTTTGAGGAAAAAGTAAAAACTTTTTTAAAGTTTGGAAGAAATTTGACATTCACAAACTCTTGAAGCTGATTGAGAGAGTACCAAATTAAGTGAATATGTGTAACAATGTACAAATTAAGTGAATATGTGTAACAATGTACAAGTGATGCAGTTTTCTGTCTTTACTGATATCAACTCATCCCCTAAACCTTTCTTGAAGCCTTCCCATCTCATCAACAAATTGCAAAACGTGTGACAGTAAAGATTTCATTCGAAACTGTGTAGTTTCACTAAACATAACAACAAATGCTGTTTATTTCAATCATTGGCTTAATTACACCCTCACTTGTAACAACTAAACAATTAAATGATTTTGTTTTGAATATCACTTGAAAGTGACATTCATTTTCAATATCACTTGAAAGCTGAGAAAATGTGTTCTTATACTGACAAACTAACAGACATGGGAAACAGAAAAATTTGTTCAGAATGGGACATCTCGTCATTTGCTCAGACTATTCATAATACTTTCAATCAAAGTAATGATGACATTACTTGCTGCCCACTTTGGTTTTGACTTTCAGCTTAGGCTTTGGTTTCTCTTTTTTCGAGAACGATAATATTCTAATCTGTTTCAAAGTTGGGGAAAGTAGAGAGAAAACTGAACTAATTGACCATTTTGCCATCCTGGGGGTAATTGAAGGCATGAGAAATTCTACTATGAATCGAAACTTTATGTTACTAGATAATTTAGATGCTAGTTTACTTTTTTTTACATAACCTTTCTTAGATAACTTTGAATATTTAAAATTAAATTTCAAAGCATTGTTATGAACGAATGGATAAAAACTTTACTTTTTAATCACACACAAATTGCCGGTTTCTTCTTTTCGTTGTATGTGGGAAATAGTAAAAAAAACTCTGGGGTCACATGACTAAATTCAGGTCTTAAGAAGGGATCAAAAATACTCTGTTCATTGGTAACATCTTTTTAGAAAGCAAGCATGGGTGTGTGGTAAGAAATTTGCTTCCCAACCACATGGTTCCAGGTCCAGTCTTCTACTAGTGTCTTCTACAATGTGTGTGTGTGTGTGTGTGTGTGCGTGTGCGTGTGTGTGTTTGTTTGTTCTTCACCAACACTTGACAACTATTGTTGGTGTATTTACGTTCCCGTAACTTAGCAGTTCGACACAAGAGACCAAAAGAATAAGCACCAGGATTTAAAAAATGTACTGGGATAGATTCATTAGACTAAAAATTATTGAAGGTGGTGCCCCTGCATGGCCACAATCTCATGATTGAAACAAGTAGACGATAAAGATAAAATGTGTACTCTTTGGTACCAAATAATTGTACGAAATATATCAGAAAGCAATAAAACAAACTTGTAAATTGACTAAATATGCATTTCTTGTCTAAATCTGTCTGACTATGGAGGAATGCCTCAGGAAAGTCACTCACTTCAAGAGTAAAATAAGATCACAACATGTCTGCTGGTTTAACGCAGCTAAAAGGTAAGCAGTAAAAATGCTGCTTTCTCTGTCTTTCTCTTTCTTGGTCACTGCTCTTTCTATGACTGAAAGCAAGCAGTAAAAAATTTGTTCTCTGTTGACAACACAGCTGAAAGGCAAGCAGTAAAAATATCAGCTTTCTCTGCCTTGCAAGAGGAACAAAACAAAATGAGTCACTCACTCACTTTGTTTTGTTCCTCTTTTTTGCACTCCCTTCTCGAAAATAATAGAATACAAACAAAATAACATCACTGCTCTTACTATGACTGAAAGCAACCAGTAAAAAAATTTGTTTTCCTTCGCCTTTCTTTCTCTTGACCACTTTGTACTAAAGAATGAAGGAATGCGAAATGAAAGTAAATATGACTACAATGAATCAAGTGAAAACTATCAATAATCAAATACATTACACAAACGTTATTGGGGAAAAATAGTAAGGCACGTAGTGCATGCATTGCATACATAGATCCTTCGCCCCTGATATATATATATATATATATATATATATATATATATATATATATATATATATATATATATCTATTGCTTAACCATCTTCTCACACCCTCTCCGATGAAGGGATATAATAAATATCCTGGAAACAGCTGTAAGAATTTCTATTTATAAGTGTTCTAAAATCTTCACAGCCTTGGTTTTTTTTATCTAATTCTGAAAAAATTTATATATATATATATATATATGTATATATATATATATATATATATATATATATATCTGTAAAAATATGTGACACTTATCCGGTAGCCATGGTAAAACTCTGAGTTTCAGATGCCGGGGCGGAAATCCATGCCACCATCTCTTCAGTTATCTGGCCATTCTGTGACACTTATTCGGTAGCCATGATAAAACTACGAGTTTCGGATGCCGCGGCAGAAATCCATGCTGCTATCTCTTCAGTTATCTGGCCAGATAACTGAAGAGATACCGGCGTGGGTTTCCACCCCGGCATCCGAAACTCGGAGTTTTATCATGGCTACCAAATAAGTGTCACATATTTTTACAGATAAATTCCTCTATTTACATAATATCGAGGTCTCTTTCTTTCTTTTGTTGTCCTTCCTATCAATATATATATATATACTTGGAAATGAATGCTATACTGACATTGGTAAGAATCAGGTAATCACAGCTAGAGTGCTACATGAGTATTTATGCACTTTATGTATGCATGTGAATGCAGTGTTACAAAATTAGATTTTATGTCCTTCATACATTTAGGTATATACATCACTATAAATGCGTACAGGCATTTTTCACTTTATGTATGTGTGTGCATTAGTGTACATTTTCTTGAGAAAAAATGGTTGTGCAGTTGCTTTGCCTTGCACCACATGGTTTTCGGTTCAGTCCTGCTGCAAGGTAAATTGGGCAAGTGTCTTCTATTATAGCATTGGGCTGAATTTGATGAGAACTGTGTGGAAGCCTGCCGCATATATATATGTTTGAATCGACTATATATATATATATATATATATATATATACATGTACATGTGTGTGTATGTGTGTGTATGCATGTCTTTGTGTTTGTCACACCTCCACTGCTTAACAACTGGTGTTGGTTTGTCTATGTTCCTATAACTGAGTAGTTTGGCAAAAAAGGCTGACAGAATAAGTACCAGACTTAAAAAATACATGAGTACTGGGGTTGATTGTTGAACTAGAACCATTCAAGGCAGTGCTTCAGCATGGCTGCAGTCCAATGACTGAAACTGCAAATGTGAATATAAGTGTGTGTGTGTGTGTGTGTGTGTGTGTGTGTTGGCATGTGTGAAAGCTACATCAGTGGAAAAGATTAAAAAAAGCAGGTGATGGATGACTGTAACCCTTTCTAGACTACTAGTGAAAACAGAAATCTTTCCCTACATTCTGAAAAAAAAAAAAAAAGCCATGTGAGATAACTGTAGTCCTAGATGTATCTTAACCGTTTAACATTTAAATTGGCTGTATCCAGTCTAAATATTCTACCTGTTTAATGTTTAAACTGACTAGATCTGGCCTCTCACACCTGCCCAACAATGTCATTCTAAAAATAAACAATCACATCTTTGAAATCTCAAAGCTGCAAAACAATACTCATTTACTCTTTTCTACTCTTTTACTTGTTTCAGTCATTTGACTGTGGCCATGCTGGAGCACCGCCTTTAGTCGAGCAAATCGACCCCAGGACTTATTCTTTGTATAATTAATTCAAAACAAATGTAAATAAATAAGCAATACATTTTGGCACAATAATCTGGGTTAAAAGATAGTTAAAATTTCGCTGATCATAGGTAAGTACCACAGGTCTCAGGTTATTACAACCACCCCAACCATTAACAATAAATAACATTACCACTATTACCTGCGACACCAAGTCATCACCACGACAACGATAGCGATAAGACAAATACCATCCCCACCAACACAACACCATCACTGACAACTACGACGGCACCAAAATACTGGCGTCAACTACCGGAAGGAAACCAAATAGATTTTTTAAAATCGAAAATTAAAAAAAAATTCTGGTACTTTGAAGATATTTAAAATAATCCAACAAAATTTCATTATATACCAAATAATTCTTTCTTTCCCTCCGTCGCTTACTTAATTTCTACGGCGAGAAATACGACACACAAATGAAGGGAGATAATCAGGTGTACGTCACTGGCGGTTTGGAATTTTAAAACGAAAGTAGTCTAGTGAGGTTTACTGTTAATTAGTTTTACCATTTAAAGGAAAGAGACATTACGAAGTTAAATCCTGTTTTAGTATCGATTGAAACGAGGGCTGAAATCTGGTTTAAGCACCCCATATAACTCCTCATAACTTTTTATTTTTTTTTTATTTTCAAAGAAAATTTATGTGAATTTCTGTTCCATACACGGGAATTCATACGATAAGGCAAAAAAAAAAAAAAAAAAAATTCAATTTTTCAACCTTCATCCCATAAACCTTAAAATTTCCATTCTTTATCTAACTTTTTTTCATTAAAGTTTTAAAATACGGACAATCCGAATCCGACATTTCTTTCTGTTTCTAATTTCAAAATAATTTTCAGACGAAAAGGTGTGTGATATAAGGGAGATTTAGCTGTTGTTTTAACACATCTCCCGACCACCTTCTACCTTTCTCGTTTCTTTGTCACTGACATGTATTATTGGTCTGGTTTGGCTTCTTTTCAAAATTTCATACAAGAAATATTTTATAAGTTTGTTTAAATATGTAGTCAAGTATTGCATTGCCATTTAATTTTTCTCATTAGTGTTATTTTAGTGGAGGCGCAATGGCCCAGTGGTTAGAGCAGCGGAATCGCGGTCATAGGATCGCGGTTTCGATTCCCAGACCGGGCATTATGAGTGTTTATTGAGCAAAAACACCTAAATCTCCACGAGACTCTGGCAGGGGATGGTGGCGAACCCTGCTGTACTCTTCCTCCACCACTTCCTGTTTCTGTTGTACCTGTATTTCAAAGGGTCAGCCTTGTCACACTGTGTCACGCTGAATCTTCCTGAGAACTACGTTAAGGGTACATGTGTCTGTGGAGTGCTCAGCCACTTGCACGTTAATTTCACGAGCAGGCTGTTCCGTTGATCGGATCAACTGGAACCCTCGACGTTGTAAGCAACGGAGTGCCAACAACAACAGTGTTAGTTTATATGAAGTAGTATTAATGATATGCAGTGTTACCTTAGAAAATATTGATAATTTTTGTAAGAAGTAGCTTGACCAATCACAAATTTGAATTGCATCTCATCTTTTGTTAATCTTTCTGTTACATTCACCAACTTAGTCCATCAGATACCTTTCTTTTTCCTTTTAAGCAGTTGATGATTATATTGCTGTGCCAAGTAATACAAGGGAACACCTCTTAGTTTTATCTGGTTGACTATGTTGTTGACTAGACTTGGGCCTACTTTGCAAGGTATTTTCAGTATCTCAGCAATAATACCTGATGTACTTGTTGCCTTCCAATCTGCAATCTGACAAAAAGAATTTTACTTCAGTAATGTAAGAAGTAGGATTTGACAAAAGCATGAATGTCACAACATCAGTTTGCCTCTCATCACTCACCAAGAAGTCAACAGAGCTGTAAAAGGTTGATAGTAACATTGAGACTTTAGTCTCTCTCTATCACCTTTCAACAAAAATATATATTAGGAACAGTAGAACAGAGGCAGGTGTGAATAATTAACAACATAATAGAATAAGTTTTATTTTGGTGATGCTTGGTTTTACAAAACCTGTATAATTCAGCCTGGTCGCCGCTGGTTAACTTGTAATCAGCATCTGAGGACTAAGAGCTTTGTCGAGGCATCCCAGTGGAGCAAGTTGTTGTCACGTTGAAGGCATCGTGCTAAAGAGGCTTAAAAAGCACGTGAAACGCTTTGAGTACTGGTTTACTTCACATGCGGACTCGAGGGGCTTCCAGGAAGGCAAATCCCTTCCGCATGTGTAGATTGTACTTCCTTAATGGCAGCCATAATTTCGCGCCACTACAGAGCTATAGACAAAAAGGAGGTGTTTGACTTTGGGGCTTACCCTGATTCATTTCTGCAGACAGCTTGTCTTTGTTACCAAATCCTGAATTCAGCTGATGAC
>NC_142947.1:34651485-34681485 GCF_046866305.1 Octopus bimaculoides | reverse complement strand
ATATCTGAATCTTGCTTCTGAGTCAAACCACTAATCTCCTGCAACGTGTGTCTTGTATATTCTCCAATGCGTTTGATTGATCTGCATTCCAGAAATTTTGAAACTTTCTTTTAGGAGAGGCAGTTATAACTATTCTAGATTATTGTGATTTTAATATACCATGACTATGCATCTAATAAGCTGACCTGCCGACTTTTGTTATTCCAGATTGAGGAGACGGTTGTAACAATACTTTGAATGCATCCTACTAAACACTGCTTGTCATAGCTGACTAGTTTGCAGAATGTAGTCGGAATGTGAAGACAATTTAGAAGTTCACTATGCAATAAAGTTTTGTGTTAAACTAGGCAAAAACGCTACAGAAACATACGGAATGCTCCAGACTGCTTATGGATTAACTTTTCCACCGATACAAAAGGTGAGTGACGATAAGAGGTGTGAGAGGGAGATGGACTTCAGAACATCAGAACTGGTTGATAAAATTCGTAATTTTCCTTATGAAGACCGTCATGTGTTTATAAATATAATAAGCATACAATTTGGAGTTGGTGTGGCAACTGTAGACAGAGTTATTCATGAAGATCTGAACATACGCAAAATTTGTGCAAAGTTTGTTCTCAGCGTGCTCATCCTGGTAACTAACTATTTGACAGAAAAGAGCATCTCTCACTCTCCGTACAGTCTAGATCTTGCCCCCTGTGACTTTTGGTTGTTCTCCAAGCAGAAGGAGAACCTCAGGGGCAGTCGTTTTGAAAACGAAGGAGTTTGTGACAAGTTTTCTGAACACCTTCGCCATGGAGGACTTCCATGGGACCGTCACAAGGTGGCTGGAGCGGTGAAACAAATGCATTGAAGTCAGAGGATCTTACTTTAGAGTAGATTAGAATTTTATGATTCTTTGAAATTAATAAATGTTTCTCCTGAAAAAGTTTGAAAATTTCTGGAAAGCACTTTGTATTTGAGATTTTTGAATGCATTAGAAATTATGAGCGAGCGAGCGAGCGAGCAAGCAAGAGAGAGAGAAAAGAAAGAGACAGAGAGAGTGAGAAAGAGATAGAAAGAGAGAGATAGGGGGTGAGAGGGAAAGAGAAAAGAGAGAGAGAGAGAGAGAGAGAGAGAGAGAGAGAGAGAGATAGCACTAAGCGTTTTAATGCTTATTAAGTTAGATATGCTGCCACACGCTTTCTCCATTGTTTATCATGTGGATGAAGTCTCAGAATTATTTAATTTCTAATCAACCCTGTTTGTCTTCGCCAGTCGTCGGCAACGTGCGGCCCGCAGGACTTTCTGAAAGGCACGTCTAACGAAAAATTTCCTTCAATTTTTATTTTTATTTTTGGAACGTGTGACCCACTTAATAATGAGCCACATCTCACGCGGCCCTTTTCTCGAAAAAGATTTGCTCGTGTCTGGTCTACACCAAGGAATACGCATTTCATATATTTACTTAGCAACTCGATCACTAACATTTGGTATGTTCCAGCGAAGTTACACGTCGCTGAAGGTACTCAGAAGCAGAACTGTATCCAAAATTACCACCCCCCTGTGTGCTGCAAAAATGAGAAAATAATATTTATAAACTAATATATATATTTTTTCACAACACATTTGTGCTTTAGGTTTTAACTACTCCATACATAAAATGCATCAACATCTACTTACTATTTCATTTATTCGGCATAAAGCGAAACACGGAAGTAAAGTTGTTTATCGAAAAAGATCGATAATGTTGGCTGATTTAGTGGGATGTAGAAAAACTTCTGAACATTTTGTAATGGTTCAAAGTATTTTCTTTTAATGGCGTCCATTCCAAGGTGAAATTACTTTATAGACGCAAGTATAACGGTGTGGATGTGTGAAGGTGCGTAACTCAGTGGTTAGGGGTATTCGGCTCACGATCGGAAGGTCAGGAGTTCGGTTCTTGGCGACGCGTTGTGTCCTTGTGTAAGACACTTTTATTTCACATCACTCCATGTCCACTCAGCAGGCAAAAATGGTCTCTCTCAGATAATTTTTTTTAATGCGGTCAAAAATCCAAGCTTTGATCAAATACAAGATTCATTCCAACAGTTTTCAGCCTTTTCTTAAAATGGGTATTACCTGTGTTGCAATGGACCAGCCTTGTCACAGTCTATGTCACGCTGAATCCCCAGAGAACTACGTTAAAGGTACGCGAGTCTGTGGAGTGCTCAGTCACCTGCACGTTAATTTCACGAGAAGGCTGTTCCGTTGATCGTATCAACTGGAACCCTCGTTGTGTATTAGTATATCTGTGCGGTTAAATACTCGCTTTGCAGCCACGTAGTTTCGGGTTCAGTTCCACCGCACGGCACCTTGAGCAATTATCTTCTACTATATCTCCGGACCGACCATTGCATTGTGAGTGAATTTGGTAGACGGAAACTCTGTGGAAGCCCGTTGTGTATATATATATATATATATATATTCACACACGCGACTTGAGTGTGTGCTTGTTACACACCACCACTTGACAACCGGTGTTGGTTTGTTTATTTCCGTATAAGCTAGCGGTTCGGTAAATGGCACTGATAGAATAAATTGTAGATGTTCAAAAATAAGTACTGGAGTCGATTTGTTCAACTAAATCCTCCCAGTCGAGTGACTGAAACAATTAGGAGGTCAAAGGTCTTTATGTACGTTTGATTCTTGTGCCGTTGACTAACGTACCACATGTCATACTACAATAGATTGTATAATCCATGACTGAATATACACAGCTCCATAGAACAGGCTATCGAGAGCTAAGTGTCTTTGATAATGACACCAGGGCACAGCGTCAGTGGGACTACACGAACTACTGTATTTCATTTAAGCTGTCAACTCTGCGAACTGGCTGAATCGTTAGTGCGCCGGACAAAATGTTTAACGGCATTTCGTCCGTCTTCATGTTCTGAGTTCAAATACTGCTGGCGTCGACTCTGCCTTTCACCATTTTGGGGTCGATATAATAAGTAGCAGTTGAGTACTGGGGTCGATGTAATCGACTTTGTACCCCTCCCTCATAATTGCTTGCCTTGCACCAAAATTTGAAACCAATACGCCAGCTCTCCAACGGTGGCGAGCAGGTAGAATCGCTAGCATGCCGAGCAAAAATGCTTAGCGGCATTTCGTCCGACTTCATGTTCTGAGTTCATATGCCACCGAGGTCGACTTTACCTTTCAACCTTTCGGGATCGATAAAATAAGTACCAGTTGAATACTGGTTTCGATTTATTTATCACTTCCTTCGAAGTTACTGGCATTGTCAAAATTTGAAACTAACATGTTAGCTCTCCATATTTTCGGCTAACGGCAAATCTCAGTGCTTTGAAACATTATATCATAGACTGAAATCGACTGTTAAAGTAAATTTTGAAAGAACAAAGGACGTATGTATATTGCGCATTGTTTTTTTGACCGAGATATTCAGAACTACAGTTACAGCAAAAGATTAACTGTGAGCAATAAATTTGAGAACAATAGTTATATATATAGAGAGAGGTTATGAGCGGAATTGGTGTCAATGAGACCCAGAGGTGTCAGGTAATGCTGAGTAAGCGCTATGGATAGACCATAGTTAAGCTCCAGATTCGGTGATTATGCGAATAAGGGGTCCAACGTAGGTCATATATCAGCGTGTGTATCTAAAGATTTACTTTTCGTAATGAGATAAAAAAAATAAGGCTATTTTCGTTCCTACAATTCACTCTCTATTTCGTATCTTATCCAAATTAACTATTGCTTAACCATCTTCTCATACCATCTCCGATGAAGGGATATAATGAATATCCTGGAAGGCCTTCTATTTATAAATGTTCTAAAATCTACACTGCCATGGTTTTTTTAAATCTCATTACGAAAAATAAATCTTTATATATATATCTTCGTTAAATAATGAAATATATTGATTTAAAATTTTGGTACAAGGCCAGCAATTTCGCGGGGAGGGTGTAAGTCGATTACATTGACCCCAGTACTCAACAGGTACTTATTTTATCGACTCTGAAAGGATAAAAGGGAAAGTCCACCTCGGTGGAATCTGAACTCAGAATGTGAAAATGAGCGAAATATTGCTAAGCATTATTCTCGGCTTGCTAACGATTCTACCTGCCCACCACTTTAAATAATTCTTTCTGTAATAGGAACAAGGCCTGAAATTTGGGGGAGGGAATAGTCGATTACATCGACTCCAGTCCTCCACTGCTACTTATTTTATCGACCCTGAAAGGATGAAAAGTAAAATCGACCTCGGCGGAATTCGAACTCAGAACGCAAAGACAGACGAAATGCCGCTAAGCATGCTAACGATTCTGCCAACTCGCTGCCTTAAATAATGGAGTATATTGATAATATATTTATCTATTTCGCACATTTGTTAAACCGATTAGAAAGAAACATAACATGTTTTAGCTGTTGGCAGAAAGTGGCTGTTAGCCTGAATGAGTCTAATATGGAAGAAGGCATTATTGCATAAGCGATATAAAAGATGCAAAGTACATACAACTGGGAATAAAAACTGGGTCATTAATAGCCTAAATCTTTATTTACAACAAGGAGTTAAAACACTGGAATAAATACTGTTGAGAGGAAGAGGAGAGGCCTAATGTTTCGAGCAGAAACCTTCGCCGAGGAGAGATGGTTCTTTAGTGATTTGGCAGGGGTAAATAGACTGGAAGTAGTAAAAGTAAAGGAAAAGTTAATGTAGCAGTGAATAATAATAATAATAATGAGGAAGGAAGATGGAGAAGAAAATGTGTAAGATGAGGGAGCTGTAACGAGTGATTGTAGATGAGAGGAAGAATGTCAGAATGTGGAGAAAATAAAAGGAATACCAGTAGATTTGAAAGGCGTTGAGGAAAGAAGGTAATGGCAGGGAAACATTTTTACACACGCGCGCGCGCACACACACAAACACACACACCATCACGCATGCGTGCACGCACGCACGCACACATGCACGCACGCACACACACACACACACACACATACAACTCAGGCGGCGAGCTGGCAGAAATGTTAGCATGCCGGGCGAAATGCTTAGCGGTATTTCGTCTGCCTCTACGTTCTGAGTTCAAATTCCGCCGAGGTCGACTTTGCCTTTCATCCTTTCGGGGTCGATTAAATAAGTACCAGTTACGCACTGGGGTCGATATAATCGACTTAATCCGTTTGTCTGTCCTTGTTTGTCTCCTCTGTGTGTAGTCCCTTGTGGGTAGTAAAGAAATAACACATACACCTCATACGTATATACATATATACACACACACGTACATAGCTAGCTAGCTAGCTATATACATACTTACATATATATATATATACACATTCACACATACATACATATACACATACATACATACATGCATGCATACATACATACATACATGTTCCTATTTTCTATCATTCTGTATGTATGTATGTATGTATGTATGTATGTATGTATGTATATCATTGTTCAGAAATCTTGAAATAAAACTGAACAATGACATACATATACACACAGACACACACATACATACATACATACATACATACATACATACGTACATATTGCCGCAAAGTACCTGGTGAACAAGAGAGACAGTGACGCCCTTGTAATCTCAAGGTGCAGCTGCATGTGTAGGCTGTCATGTTTCTGTGGAAGACATCAGGCATGTGATTAGCAGCTGTCCTAAAATGTCGTCATGGTACTACTTCCCTATGCGACACGATGTTGTTGCTAAAACAATTTACAATGCCGTCCGCAAAAAAGACTGTCCTGAAATAAACTTACAAAATCCCTCTGTTATGTAATACATTCATAAACACCAACTCAAGGAATACTGGTGGAATATTCCCATCAAAACTTCTGTCAGATGTAAACATAACAGGCCAGATATTGTTGTTTGCAACAAAAGGGCAAAGGTGTGTACCGTCATAGAGTTCAGCTGCCCTGCAGATATAGATATCTCTTTGAAAATCAAAGGAAAAGAGGATATTTATGGACAACTGCTTCGAAACCTCCAGCTTCTACTTTCAAACTATGAACTCATATTCATACCAATGATAATTGGAGCACTAGGTTTTGTTAGTAAATACATACATACATACATACATACATACATACAGACAGACAGACAGACAGACAGACAGACAGAATGATAGAAAATAGGGACTGAAGAGGACTAAGCGAATACCTCATTATAACAATTGATGTTTAAATAACAAAAAAAAAAAAAAAGGGAGCAATTTCTAAGTTTCTGTAACCTTGTACGATCATCGTTTCATCTTTATTTTTGCTGAACTTTGTCGACCTCTGTTCTAGGCCATAGACACAATGCAGTGCCTGTGACAGGATACCAACCACTGATCATCTCAACCTATTATCAAAATATCCTGTCGACTCAGCCATCTGTAACCAACCTTTTGAATAATAAACAAAAACAAAAAAGAAGACAACAACAGAAACAACAACAACTACAATGTCATGATGTACTATTTGCCTTTTCTCAATATTTTTTAATATCATTTAGTTTTGTTCTCGGTATTTTAGGAAAGAAGTAGTTTGTTTAAATGCTTAACGATTCCCCAAGCAATCCCACAACGTAGAGGTTAAAAAGAAAACAAGCATCAAAAACAACAGTGTTTTCTTGCATAAAAACCTGACTGCATATTTATAAAAAAATGATCGTGGTGGGTGATTCTGTGACGTTTACGTTTTTCTCCAGAGCATTACCAACCTAAATGAAATGAATTGGCTTCAATCGAGTATAGACATTTAATCATATTTCTTAGTATTCATTCAACGAGAGAAAAGAAAAAGAAAAGAGAAAAAATATTGGTTCTCCTTTATCTAGATACCAAGAACTCAGATTTGTTGGAAAATAAATGGGAATTTGCAGCGTTCTTTTCACAATTTCATAAGCGTCGTAAGGAAAAAGAGTTTTTAACATTGAATGAGAATCGAAAACGAGCAGCGTTTGTTATACGGCAATAACCACATTTTTTTCTCTGTTAAATGAGATATTCGTTGTCGTTGAGTAAGTTATCCACCTGATGTATGTTGTCTGTAATGGGTTACGCATAATCTGTACTCAGAACTAGATTCCAGACAAGTAAAAGAGTCTGGTGCAATGACCAGAATTGATGAGCTTTGTCGTTACCTTCCTCAGACACATTCGTAGAGTTAAGCCGAGAACAAAACACTCGTTGATTTATATAGTACTATATCTTTTTACCAAGCCATGGTACGTATTTACAGATGTGTGATACATATTTACAGGTAAGTGACACTGTCAGCTTCGCTGACAGTTACGAATCATTGGATATTCGGCTGATAGTTTCGACATTATCGGCTCGGCCAGCTGTTGACTCTCTTTTGAAGCAACTCATGATTGAAATGTTTAAGGAAATTTATATGAAGAATTTCCGAAGAGAATGACCAAAATAAGTGAAATGGTGCCATCTGGAAATAGAAAACCGGGTTGAGGATTCTGTTCGTCAAGAATATCGGTCTGTTTAATAACACTTTGAGTGGATCATTATTTTTTCGTTTGACAAGACACAAAGTTTGGTGCTTATGGAGAAGAAAAATGGAATGTTGTGAAGTTCATGTCTGTTAGAAAAGCAATAACGATCTGAGTGAAGTGAAATATTTAAAACTGGGTATTGAAACAACATTATTTTTTGTTTGTTTGTGCACGACGCTATTTTTATAAGGTGAGCATAGTCTAGCTGTTGCAGTTACGCCCAGAAAACTTTTGAGAGCTTACATTTGCACAAAGCCACAAAATTTGTAAGGCAGGCGTATTGTCCGTTGCATCGGCTCTAACATTTGAAGCCTTGTGCCTATCTTAAAAATCAGTATTAGTTTTGGTCCTCTCAAACATTTTAAGTTCAAACTGTGCGAGGATCAGTTTGTGCTTTCATTCCTTTGGAATTGCTAAAATAAATATCAGTCATAAAATGAGGCCGATTCAATCGATTATAAATGTCTCTCACAAATTTGTGGCCTTGTATCAACGTAAGAAGTGAAGCAATATTTTCTGACATAGCCAGACAATCATCGAAAGAAATTGAGTCAAACGACAGTGTATGACTCACCCCTTTTAAACCGAGCCCTCTCCAACCCACAAGGCAGGATAAAAGACAGTCGACTATGATGAAACTTGAGCCCAGAATCCAAAACTAAATCCCGCAAGACATTTTGACTCACCGCTCTACTGATTCTACCGGATGGTCACCTTTATTATTCCTGATGATTGTCCAGGTGATAGCGGTGGTTGTGATGGTGGTGGTGGTAAATGAGCTAAATATTTGCAGTTTCAAGTAACAGCTGCTTTTAAGATTATATATATATATATGAAGCACCATTATTATATTTTTTATCAGCTGGAGGTATCAGTCTTTCAAAAAGTGTATATATATAAAAACTGTTCATTTAAAGCAAAAGGTAAAAAATATTTTCTAGTAAATTGGAAGAGCGGTGTTAAAATAAGAATAAAATATTTCATTGTCTTTTCTTGGATGGTCAATACGAAACTGTTAAAATATTTTTCTTTTTAAACAAGTAAACTGGTTCCTTTTATAAAACATGATGTAAGTTGGAAACCAGCCTTTTCTCGTGAATCATATTAAATTAAAAAGAAATATTCCCGAATGCATTCATTTGAATGTCCTAATTCTGATGGGATATAGACCCAAGATATATAAAGAATATTCTCCTATTTTCTTCTCTTTTCTTGCTTTAAAAAAAAAAATGTACATCTATATATTCATCTTCAAATTGTAATGATCGAGCTTGTGTATGTGTGAACCCAGACATACTCACCAAACAAAGAAGCACACATACATATGATTACACACACAAACACACATACACTCACTTACACAAATACACATTCAACCTAAACTGCTGAGTCACTCCATCTCTACTCAGGGGTGTCACGCTGACACAGCGAGACACTTTGAGTAACAAACAACAGAAGGCATCATCAGGATTCGAACGAATAAACTCTACTTTCTCTCGTCCGTACATCGTAATGCATATATACATATACATACATACATATATATATATATATATATATATATATATATATATATATATATATATATATATATATATATATATATATATATATATATATATATGTATATATATATATATATATATATATACAGTGCTTATGTTTTCAGTTTATATTAACGTAAATGGTAAGATGATTTTATTATTTTTTTTGGGCTTTTAAGCATTTTCAGGAGTAGTTCGCCACTTCTTTTGTTACGTATTCCTCGTCATCGATTTCTCTGACAGAAATGATCTCGGCATTGACTTCACTTTCTTCGTCACTATCGTGGCTTGGAATTTTAAGTGACTCTCTCCGGGAACGTTTCTTCCTGTTACAACATACTTGAAGACAGAGAGCGAACGAACATACAGAAGCTGTCACGTAACACGTGCCAACAACGCAGAAGAGAATCGTATAACTTTCGTACACTTCGTACAAAAAACCTGAAAATAAACAAGAAAAATGAAAATGAATAAAAACTGTTCAGTCGAACAAACTGTGCTCAGTCCTTAATTTATTAAATCTGATACTTATTCTATCATTATCTTATGCCGAATCGTTATGTTACGGAAATGTGAACAAATCAATATCGGCCGTCAAAGCTCCATGTACAGTGGAAGACTTATAATAATTAAAAAATAGAAGGGACATGCATATCGCCATTTCTTCCATACCTGCCATCTCCAAAGAGCGTAGTTATTTGATAATTGTCCGTATATATATATTATATATATTTGAAAATCCTACACGATTAGGTGAAAAACGCTTTATTTAATTTATAAAACATGTGACATTAATACAAATCTGTAAATGTACAACCATCCAGATTTCTGAGTACCTTAATTTTTTTTCTATAATATAATTCCTGTACATCACCTCCAAACCTTCCAATATATATTATATATACGGTATATACAACTGAAGATCGTAAAATGTACTTAAATTAATTTTTAAAATTGATTTATTTAGTTATTAGATAATTGATCCTTAGGAGAATATTCGTCATCTGCTCAGTAACATGCCTAATAGCGTCTTGCATTGAAAAATGTAAAGGGTATGTTAACTAAATATTAAATATTCACATTATAGCAATAAATAATTTTAATGTATAATTTGAGACGTAAATAAATTTTAATGATTATAAGGGTATCTATTTACTTCTGTCATGTGTGTGTGTGTGTGTGTGTGTGTGTGTATTAATACTTTGCATGTGCTACGTGCTCGCGTTGTTGTTTTTTTTCTTGTCTTATTCCTTCGTTTCTTTTTTAAAATTAATTATATATGTGACTGTGTGGTAAGTAGCTTGCTTACCAACCACATGGTTCTGGATTCAGTCCCACAGCGTGGCACCTTGGGCAAGTGTCCACTATAGCCTCGGGTCGACCAAAGCCTTGTGAATAGATTTGGTAGACGGAAACTGAAAGAAGTCCGTTGTGTATATTTTCTTTTTTCTTTGTGATTTCTTTTTTGTGATTTCTTCTTTGTGATATAATCTTGGGAAAGAATATATTTGCGGCTGAAGATAGCTTTAAACTATCCTGTCTATCAATTATATACTTATATAATGATGCAACGACTGTTTGTGTATAAAGCTTGAAACACGTGTACCGCGGAATCCTTTGTGTTCTGTTTTAATTTTACGTTTTTAATTTA
Source organism: Octopus bimaculoides (assembly GCF_046866305.1). Classification (NCBI taxonomy): domain Eukaryota; kingdom Metazoa; phylum Mollusca; class Cephalopoda; order Octopoda; family Octopodidae; genus Octopus; species Octopus bimaculoides. The sequence goes on along the minus strand of NC_142947.1, from coordinate 34,670,785 downwards.
TATATATATATATACGGTATATACAACTGAAGATCGTAAAATGTACTTAAATTAATTTTTAAAATTGATTTATTTAGTTTGTACATTAAACGTGAAACTAATTTTCCATTGACCACAGTAACTAATAAAAATAATTTCATTTATCTCGCCCGCCTTACATCATTTTCGTACCAAGGAGAAAAGTCCGTTTGTTTTTATTTTTTAAAAACAACAGCTATTCAACACGCATGGAGTTGGCTTAACTGCTCTTTCTCCCTCTTTTTGTCTCTCTCTCTCTCTCTCTCTCTATATATATATATATATATATGTGTGTGTGTGTGTGTATGTGTGTATATGTTTGTGTGTCTGTGTTAGTCTCCCGAACATCGCTTGACAACAGATGTTGGTGTGTTTACGTCTCAGTAACTTAGTGGTTCGGCAAAATAAACCGATAGAATAAGTAATAGTCTTACAAAGAATAAGTCCGAAACTACGAAAGGTAAAGTTGACCTCGTGGAATTTGAACTCAGAACGTAGAGGCAGACGAAATACCGCTAAACATTTCGCCCGGCTCGCCGCTTTCTATTGATTTTTTTATGAGTATCTTTCAGCCATTTGAATATTTAAAATATTCATGTACTAGTTCGATCCTTTTCGGTTGCTGTTATGCTGGAGAACTGCCTTCAAAGGTTTTATTTGATTATATCGATATAACGTTGACGTACATATATATTATCGGAATCTGATTACCAGCCGGCAAATCTAGCTGATAAATAGACATCGATGTAAATCAATAATTATGGACTCCGTGGTGTTTTTATCTAACGCACTGATACACGGCCTACACACAAATGTATATGAATGTGTGTGTGTGTGTGTGTGTGTGTGTGTGTGTATTCTTTTACACATTTCAGTCATTTGACTGCGGCCATGCTGGAGCATCGCATTTAATCGAAGAAATCGACTCCTGGATTTATTCTACCGGTGTCTTTGCCGAACTACTAAGTTTCGGTGACATAAACACACCAACATCGGTTGTCAAGCGATGGGGTAGGGTGGGGTGTGTGTGCTGAAATACATACACAAAGACACACTCATATATATATATATATACATACACGATGGGCTTCTTTCAGTTTCCGTCAACCAAATCCACTCGCAAGGCTTTGGTCGGCCCGAGGCTATAGTAGAAGACACCCAAGGTGCCATGCAGTGGGACTGAACACGGAACCATGTGGCTGGAAAGCAAGCTTCTTACCACACAGCTACGCCTGCACCTACATGTGTGTGTATGTGTGTGTGTGTGCGTGTATGTGTTTGTGTATGTGTGTGTGTGTGTGTGTATATATATATATATATATATATATATATATATATATATATATATACACACACATACGTTAAGTATGATACATGTATAAAGATTTTACTCCAGAGCTGCTTCCTCTGCATAATCCAAACACACACACACACGCCCCCCCCCCCCCACGGAATTCAACACAGTTTTTGTTTATCAATGTCTACCAGTGGCACCTCGTGCATAGGAACTGCGGAACTGCAGCACCCCCTATTTCTACTCAATATTATCAATAACATTCGGTATAATGAGTCCTTTTTCTTTGATTCTTTCTTTATACTTGTACATTATATAATCCTTATGATTAATGTCAGTGGCCATCCCCTAGTTTATGAAAAAAATACAAAAATCCCTGTATAGAACTGTGCGCTTCACAGTTCCAGCGATGCGGCGTTTTGCTGTTGGGCGTATGCTCACATGTCCGAGATATGAAGCTTCACATTAGGAAAAGAGAGCACTGCGTGAACGACAGTGCCGGGTGAAAGGTAGTGTTTCTTTTTGACTCTGCGTGTGTTGTGCTTAAAAACGTGTTTATATTCTTGAAGTGGATGTTGTGTATATCGTATATCACATTAGACTTAAAACCGCGTATTATTTATTACCTGCTAGTGGTGGGCTGACTGTGAAGCCTATGCCTTGAAATAAGGCCACAACGCCGAACGCGTGGGTGAGGTTTTCAATTCCTAAGTGATCAGCAAGTACGATAGTTCGGAGAGAGACAATTACAGCTGAAAGGAAAAGAAAAAAAAATATAGCATACTCAACAACAACAATGACTACTACTACTACTACTACTACTACTACTACTACTACTACTACTACTACTACTACTACTACTGTTTTCTTACATTAAAGTAAAATCACAAGATTGTTAGAAAAGGGATTAGTCGGACGGGCTAAATTAAAACTAGGGCTGAATGAATTGAAGAGGCTGATGAGGTCCTGTCCAGGAGGAAATATAAACGGACTTGACCCTTTGCCTGCCATATGTATCACATTTATTACACAGGACATATTTCTCTGGCGTCTATGCATCATATATGATACACATTCGCAATTATTTTCAACCACCATACTAACTTGGGATTTATGAATGGAAAGCGTTATATTACTCAGAACGTATGAAACAAGGGCCAACTAAAAGTTTAAAAATAAGTACGGATTTTTCGGAGAAACTTATGAAAATGCTTTGGACAGGCAAAAGGTTAATTCAACTTTTTTTTTCTTCCTCTTCAAATTTAATAAAGCCAGAAATTTTGATGGGAACGGATTGATCGATAATATCGATTCTGGTACTTGATTGGCACTTTATTATAGTGATACTGAAAGGATAAAAGGACAAGCTGACCTCGGCGGGATTTGGACTCATAATTTAAAGAGCTAGTACAAATGCGTCAAGGCATTTTTTTCCGACGATCTAACGATTCTGCCAGCTCGTCGCCTTAGCAGCAGCAGCAGCAGTAGCAATAATAATAGTAGTAACCATCTTGCAATTTGCTATTGTGTCAAAACGAATAATGCACAATCGATTTCTCTAAAACATGTTTTATATATAAGTAAATAGTTTATATATTATAAATACTAGAAATTCTAGATTCGAGAAAAGTAATACTGTCTTGGTTTATATTAACTTGGAGAATGTATGTGTTTGTCAAACATATAGAGAAATTATAAACGCTCGAAATCATGGGTAAGCAAGTCAATGAATAACGAGTGAGTAACGAGTGATGACTGATATTGATGGTGACGACAGCGATGCTGATGCTGACCACAACGATAACAATAACGATGACCATTATGATAATGACGACGACGACGATGATAATTATGGTGATGATGACGATGACGACGGTAATGATGAGTAGGTTCAGTAAAATACTTACCCATACAAAGGCCGAACACGCCACTGCATACAATGAGACTGGCGAAAGTGTCACAAAAAATGAAGGCAAAAGAGATAAGTCCAGATATAAGTAGGGAGAAAGTAAACGAATAAATGCTGGGAACATCGAAGGAATAAGTCATTAAACCAATCAAAATTCGGCCTATAGTGTTCGTGATCCCAATTACCGATATCAATGTGGCACTTTGTGTCAGACTAAGACCTTTATGCATTCCATAATTAGGAAGGAACATCATGGCGATCGACTGCACTGGAAGAAGAAGAAAAAACAAAAAAGATAAATAAATATAAGATAGATTTATTATTTATTGATAAAATTCACGGTAGTAATGCACACACACACACACACACACACACACACACACACACACACACACAAACATACATATAAACATACATACATATATATATATATATGTATATATATATACATATATATATATATATATATATATATATATATATATATATATATATATATATATATATATATATATATATATATATATATATATATATATGTAGGAGAATTTCTTCTGTTTGAAAATGGACCTGAATCTCAAAACGTGTAGATGTTTTAAAATTTTGTAATGGAAAAGAACTACACGCACCACAATAGAAATTGTCAGAAAAAAAAAAGTTTTCTTTGTCTCCATCTTTTTCTCTTTCTTGCCACTAAAAAAATCTTATAAAAACTCAATATGACTAAACTTTCAATTACGTATATTTGTTATGAACATTTATACTTATATTACAATTTATCCTTGCGAAACTCATTGAAATTTCCTTGAACGTTTGAGCATTTGATCGTTTAAACACGTTCTTCCGATGTCTACTTTGTAACTTTAAACTCTCCTAAAACCCTTTATTTAAATATACTTGTACCATTGATAAGCAAAAAATTGTCGAAATTGATTTGTTATTTGAATAAACCTATTACAAAATTTAAAAACATCTACACGTTTTGAGATTCAGGCGCATTTTCAAACTTCAAAACAAATTCTCCTATATTTTTTCCTGTGCTGGAATACACTTCTTCTCTCCATATATATATATATATATATATATATATATATAAATATATATATATATATATATATATATATATATATATATATATATATATATATATATATATATATACATTCAGATACATACAGATACACGCACATACATACGTACACAGACATATTTTGTTTTGCCTAGGCACACTTTGTTTTTGTAGGGAAATAGACACAATCGATTCAGTATAATACTGTGAGTTTTTGATCCCAAACACTTGAGCAGTAAAGTCCTCTCTTGTAGGATCTAAATCTAAGAGAATCTAAGAGGTAGTGTATCAACTGACCTACGAAGAAAAACCTTCACAATGAAAGAGAAGACAAGTGGTGTTAATTTGTATTACTAATTATCAGTTAACGATTGAATGGTGTGAAAGAACTTGGGTTCCTACAAACAGAGCTACACAGTGTGAAGTAAAATGGTCTCAACTTGGGGATGGTAACTTTTGATTCATAGCGTCCATATTTCTACTTCATATATCATTGCTTTGCAAAAATTAGAAATTAAACATACATAGACACATATGTATGTATGTATGTATGTATGTATGTATGTATGTATGTATGTATGTATGTATGTATGTATAGTAAAGAAAAAAGAGTGGGCAGATCAAAATATTGCTATACGCGTATCACATGCGTGGTCATTTATCCAACAATGCTTAACATTACGTGATATTACATGATTTCACATTATTTTGCAAATGCACTGTTTCATCAGGCGACATTCAATTTTTTTTTATCGGCAAGATCAAATAAAAGTGTTGTTGCAATTATGCAGTAATGTAAAATTATGTTATATCACGTACTATTATACATTACTGGATAAATGACTACACAAGTGAAAAGCGTAGAGCAATATCTTGAGCTGTCCTTTCTTCTTTCGTTACTATATTATACATTGTGTAATATGTTACAATTATATAATTTGCCCATAAATGGATTTACTGGATGTTGAGGATCATTATATAACTGTTCAAGTTAGCAAGGATTGACTGTTCATTTGACAAGTTGATTGATTGGGAATATGTAGTCATATGACAAGGCGGCGAGCTGGCAGAATCTTTAGCATGCAGGGTAAAATGCTTAGCGGCATTTCGTCCGAGTTCAAATTCCGCCGAGGTCTGCTTTACCTTTCATCCTTTCGGAGTGGATAAAAATAAGTACCAGTTGAGTGCTGGGTTCGATGTAATCGACTTATTCCCTCCCACGAACTTGATAGCCTTGCATCAAAATTTGAAACCAATGCACATACGCACATACACACATATATATATTTCCGAGTTGTATTTGTTTGGCAAGAGATGTGACCCGAGACTGTGTTGAATATGAAACAATTACAATGTGAGAGAGTCATATTAACTATTTAAAAAGAGTCATTAAGTATTCATACCTTATTTTCACTTTTTTTTTAGTTTGTGATGTACTATCATAAAGAGTCAAAAAACGTAAAACCAAAGGAAATAAATATAATGGTCTACTGTCAAACCTTAGTTATTCGAACGAACGTTCCCCAATTTCGAACCATCCTAACAACCTAACAAGATCTCAAGGAGCCATGAATATTTAATTAGCCATACAAAGAATGCAACTGGTGCCACTATTACGTTTTCTGTTCACAATGAATTCGAATTTCTGAAGAACATCTGAAATCGTGGAACCAAAGTGGTGTTAAAAGGCAGTAGTGTGACGATCGCGGATCACGTCTTGTGTCTCCACTTGTCAAAAGTATACATATTAAAAGTACCACACGTCGAACGGTGAAAGCGCTTGACTTAGTGGTTAGGCTGTTGCACTCACGATCGCTAGATCGTGGGTTCGATTTCCTGAGTGTGCGGCGCATTGTGTTCTTGAGCAAACCACTTCATTTCACATTGCTCCAGTTCCCCTTTCGATCAATGGGGGAATGCTGGCCTGCTCGCCTAGCCAACGAGGTGGCGTTATTTGAAGGCTAAAACAATGCAAATGCGCATTGTGAACGGCGATGTGTAAGAACATCTGATAGCCTGATCGGTCATGTGATCACGTAACATGTCGAACGCTCCATAAATTTGATCTTTGTTGGTCACTTTAAACAGTGTAGAAACAATCTTAATTCATTAAAATGACTGACAAGTTGAAAGATTTAAAAGCATAACAAAAATCAATGGTATATTCATTCACTCTACGTATCTATCACATGTCACTGACTTTGCTAACATGTCCATGTCCGTGAAATGAAAGTGAACACTATTGAAATCGATATTATGCTGCGCATGGATCGTAATCGCGGTGAAAAGGCATCGATGATTGCGGAAGACTACAGAATTTTATCGATTGACTAACATAAAAATTCTTTAAATATGTTTTCTTACCTAATTATATTCAGTATGGCTATTTTTATTTACGATTTCCTCTGGATAACCGAAGTCTAAATGATTGTGTATTTAAAATAACTCTCATATATATATATATATATATATATATATATATATATATATATATATATATATATATATATATATATATATATATATATATATATATATACATATATTATTTATACTATTATTTAATTGAACGCTACGCATCAATTTCCAAGTAAGTTTATCTTAACCTTTTTGATGCGATTCTACTCTATACTGTCTTCTCCCCCATCTTCCTCTAATTTCATTTTTTCTCCCTTTTACCGTTTTCTATCTGCGTCTCTCTCTCCCTCTTTCTCTCTTCCTCTCTCTCGTTGCTCACACGTGACCATCGTCCATCTTTCTTTTCCTGCACGGACCTTCTAAGGACTTGGACGTCTCCTATCTTTCTCTTCAATCTTTTCTCTTTTCAAAGAAAATATTTCTCTCAGCGTTCACTATTTCCCCCTCGTTCTGGTCTAACGACCTTCCATGTTTGTTTTCGTTCGTTTTCCTTATATGTCACCACTGTCCTGTTTTTGTTCCTAGCTTTGATCCGCCATATATCCCCTAATTTTATTTTGATATTTATGGGGGAAACTGTCTTCGAAGACTCATATTGTCGTTGATTGCTCGAAATGGGGAGTAGATAGACAGCCGACAACTGATGAAGGGTCGTTCTTTGTATTCTTTATAATACTTGTCCTGTTTTCAATTTTTCTCTCGTTGTTTGCGTATTTAACTCATTTATTTTTGTATTTCATGTAGTTACCGTTGGTGATGTCCTGTACCCATATATCATTTATATTATTATTTATTTGAATGGCACGCATCCATTTCCAAGTAAGTTTATATATATATATAACATATATAATACAACAGAGAATCATGTTTGTATGAAAAATTTTCATGCTAAACAGCATTTTTAGACGAGTAAATTTCTTTTAAAGGTATTTATATTTTGTTGACTTCTGCTGTGAATCTCGGTCGGGCGTTCACATAAAAAACATTTCTGTCAATGAGTTTGTCGAGTAATAGTATGCCTACATAATTATTATTGTTCACCCCGGCACAACCTTCAAATTATAAATACTATAGGTATAGGTGCGAGTTGGAAAAACTTTTATTACCCAATTTTATTTACAACTTACTACAGTTACTAAAAATAACAGCAACTCTTAAATCAGAATTTCTTGTAATGTGATATATAAATACATAGTGATCAAGAAGGCGGTGAGCTGACAGGATCTCAAACACACCGAACAAAATGCTTTACGGCATTTCGTCCGTCTTTACGTTCTGAGTTCAATATCCGCCGAGGTCGACTTTGACTTTCTTCCTTTTGGGGTCGATAAAATAAGTACCAGTGGAGCACTAGGGTCGATAGAATCGACTTACTCCCTCCACGTTTCTGGTCATGTGCCCAAATTTGAAACCAATATATGGTGATCAAGGAAAGGAATTTACAATTTGTATATTTTTTTTTCTTTTGTGAATGCGCGTGGCTAAGTAGTTAAGGTTGTTCTGCTCATGATCGCTAGATCGTGGGTTCAATTCCCGGCCCGGGCGACGCGTTGTGTTCTTGAGCAAAACACTTCACTTTATGTTGTTCCAGCTAACTCAGCTGTTATCCGGTTAGCCTGCGACGGAAAAGCCTTCCGGTCAGGAGGGAATGTTGGCTTGCTTGCTTAACCAGCCGGGTGGCATCATTCGGAAGTTAAAACAATGCGAATCGCATTGTGACCAGCGATATAAATTGACATCCGATAGTCTGGTCAATATCGTGATAATTTCTTTTACTGTTTTCTTTGCTCACTCGCATTTCTCACTCGAATGAACTGTCTTCAGAAAATTCTTCTTGATTTTTATTATATTATAAAACTCAGACAACTCAAACCCTTATTGAGTTTACAAATCAAGAGGCCCTTTAATGTGGACTCCTTTATTAGATCTATTTCAGGAATCCAAATGGTATTCACCATAAGTAAAACTCTTTCAGTAGAGGCAGATATTTCTTGTACTCGAAATAGATATTCTACAACTTTTTTTAGACGAAGCACAGATATGTTTTGATCGTTAAAATGGCAGAAAAACTGGTTCCTTATTTTATTCACTATCTATTTCTTTTTATTTCCTAGATAAAGCTTGATAAACCAAAACGTTTTACCAAGAATAACTTCATCAAACTGAAATTCAACATTGATGATCAAATTTCTAACCGTTTCATTAATTTTTTCTGCAGTTACCTTTGTTCTTCAAGTAAATACATTATTTCTCCTATTTTTCTTTACATTTCCAAAACCTGTATTGCAGCTATCACCACAGTAAGCAACGATAATCTTTGATAAGTTATATTTTTTTTAAAGTGAATACCACGCAATTTGTCAAAATTTCAGCTATCTTTTCAGGAACTGACTGGAAATCTAAAAGTCTTACTTTTACTCCATGTTCTAGGAGAAAGAAAAAAAAACAAACCCCATATCCCAATATGACCAATATGGTGTATTTTGTATTATTTTGACGTTTTTTCAGTTTGGAGCATCTGCTGTAAATTGGCCTCCATTAAGTCATTCTTTAATTCTTTGTCAGTTAAAGAAACAATTGCATTCAAAATAATACATTTCTAATCGTTGTGTTGGGTGAGTAGTTAAAATAGGAATTAAAATGAAATAACAGTTAAAATTAGAATTAAAATAATATATATCTGCATTAACTTGTTTTATAAGATCATTTTGTAAAAGGTTTTTTAGTTAATTTAACCAGCGATGTTTAGAGACTATAAGTGATATTATTGGTAGTTCATTAACTTCACCCCAGTAGAACGTTGAGGGTTGAATATGGAGCCCTTTCTGTTTATGATAAGATTCCGAACTTCTAATAGTTAGCGAGTTAGAGTTTCTATTCATTATAAGAAATAAGAAATAAGATAGGAAAACCATAAACTTATATTAATCCTATAGCATTCTTGAATCCCAAGAGTAAATAATTTTTAATTGCGGAACCCAGAGATAAACAAAATGTCTTTAAACTGCATTATTTATCTACTTGTGACTTGAGAGTGATATTATGACAGACTTAGATTGAGCTATGGTATGAATATGTTCGTGAGAATCAAGGTTAGGACTCTTTACTGATATCAACATTTTCAGTTTTAGTTTTTTTCTTCATACAATTTAAGTCTTTAATCTATAAACCGGGACATTTCAGAAAATTTCAGGGTAAAACGGGACAAATTTGTCAATTGGACAGAAAACCAGTCTAGATCCTTCAAATGTGGACTAATCCTGCCAAACTGGGATGGATGATCAGATTGGTTAACAGGCATATACGTACACGATCCTGTAAACAGACGCACATACACACATATAAGTCTCTCTCTCTCTCTCTCTCTCTCTCTCTCTCTCTCTCTCTCTCTCTCTCTCTCTCTCTCTCTCTCTCTATCTCTCGTTTTGAATAACCTTGTATAATGTTGCTAATTTTGCTGAGGAAATCATGCTCGAGTCTTGCTTCATGAAACCTGAGACCAAAGAAGTGCTAACCGCGGTCATTTCGTCTTTCTAAGGTTATCTAGATTATCTAGGTTATACCTTATCAAGGTCTACCTTATCCAACATGTATATCCTATTTTAAAACAGTGGGATTTGACGTAAGGGAAATTTGACTGTTATTTCTAGTGAGTCGAGTGGCCACGTAGGAATTCCCTCACTGACTGGTTGAATTCAGCGTTGCAAGCTAACGGGAAAAAAATGTCAATATTACCGGAAGTGGTGAGGAATGGATTCGTATAATTCCCTCTCACGCAGAAATCAATAGGATTTATCACCCGTTGCTGGCTAAAGCAAAAAGGTCAAGCAATTGACTCCATTTATCCTCATTAGTATGTCATTAAATGAATAATAATAATAATAATAATAATAATAATAATAATAATAATAATAATAATAATAATAATAATAATAATGATAATAATAATAATGATAATAATAATGATAATAATAATAATATACCCTGATGCAGTACCAGGTAGTGGCTCTCATGGCTTTTAATCTTAGCTGATTGGAAGTGTTATTATGTACATTGTTTTGTCTTGGTATACAAGATGGGCTACAGCAAATATTCAGCTTAATACCACAGATTTGCTCGTCATTTGCTTGACCTTAACCTGTTGAGCATGTCCCTTAGTGGCTGACGATATGTGCATCTCTGATCACAAGCAGAAGTAGTGGTGGAGCAACATAGCTATGTGTTGAGAGGAATTCTTTGGGGTTTGAATAGTTGAAAAATTCACCTCTGTTTTGTTCATCATCCTTAAACAAACCTTATTCAGGGACCTTTTGAGCAGGATGGACTACTTAACCCGAAGAAAATTCTAACTGGGCCCCACCTGCAAGGTCATGCGATGTTTATCTTGATATGTGATCACTATGTCGCGCAGATATGGTTGTGATGCACGTGCCTGGTGTACCCTTATGATGGGTATATTAGGCTTCGTATATTTGTACTCCAGTGCTCTCTTACTCAATAATAATAATAATAATAATAATAATAATAATGAAAAATAAAAGGCATCGGAGGAGCAATGCATACTCTGCGCGCAGATAAATTTTTTTCGCAAATTATAGTGTGGCTTACTTATGCTTTTTAATTGAACTGAATTAATTATTGTTTTTTAAGTATCACAGTTATAGGTATTTATACTCCGTGAAATTAAGTAATCAACTCGTAAATAAACGAAACCCTCGAATCCATCAGTGTACACACACACACACACACACACACACACACACACACACACACACACACACACACACACACACACACACAGAGTCGCACAGGTGAACCATGATCTAAACACACGCAGACGAGGGTCGATTCATATGAAAAAGAAGTGAACAAAATAATATGACCACTTGCTTATCGAGAAATTCATAAGTTCAATTTTTAATTATTATTATTTTTTTTTAAGTATCACCATTACAGGTATTTATACTCCGGTGAAATTAAGAAATCAAGTCGTAAATAAACGAAACACTCGAATCCATCAATGTACACACACAAACACACACACACACACACACACACACACACACACACACACACACACACACACACGCAAACACACACGCACACACATACACACAGAGTCACATATGTATGTATGTGTGCATGTATGTATGTATGTATGTGTGTATGTATGTATGTATGTATGTATGTATGTATGTATGTATGTACGCACACGTGTCTACGCGCATAGGTACACCATGATCTATACACACGCAGACGAGTGTCGATAGATATGAAAAAGAAAGTGAACAAAATACGACGACTTGCTTATCGGGAAATTTGTAAATTCGATTTTTTTAAATTTAAAATTTATTTTTGCTAAAGTTAATTAAACCAAATGTTCATCATTTCCAGCCATTCACCCAATGAGTATTTCGGCCAAATGTGAAAATTCGTACAGCCATTTTCCAGTAATTTTTCAAACACACAAACAGACCAAGACGAGTGATTACAATATCCTGTTTTCGCTTGCGCGCGCAGGGTAATAATAATTATTACTGATTTTGGCACAAGACAAGAAATTTTGAGGTGGGAGAAGTCGATTACATCGTCCTCAGTACTCCACTGGTATTTTATTTTATCGACTCTGAAGGGATGAAATGCAATGACGATCTTGGCAAGAATGCTATTGTCGCCGCCGCTGTCACCATCACCACCACCGCTACTACTACTACTACTACTACTACCACCACCACCAACACCGCCACCGCTACTACTACTACTACTACTACTACTACTACTACTACTACTACTACTACTACAGACACAAGACTTGTAATTTTGTAGGGAAGAAGTCTAGTCGACTACATCGAACCCAATGCTCAACTGGTACTTAATTTTATTGACCCCGAAAGGATGAAAGGCAAAATCAACCTGCGCAGAATTTGAACTTTGAGCGGAAAGAACCAAAAGAAATACCGTCAAGCATTTTGTCCAACGTACTAACGATTCTGCCAGCCCTCCCCTCAATAATGGTAATAATAATAATAATAATAATAATAATAATAATAATAATAATAATAATAATAATAATTATTACAAAAACAACAACAACATATTAAACAAGCGCAATTAAAGGGAGTGGTGATATTAAATATTTGTGGCAAGCCGGAAGACACCGTTGTTTTCATCTTCCGGTTGGAAGACATGGTTGTCTTTGTCTTCCGGTTGCCAATAAAATGTCTTCGCTGTAGCTGCTCACCCTGCCATCTTAAAAAAAGGTGTGTGTATGTGTGTGTGTGTGTGTGTAGCGGGTATATTGGTTAATGGTGTCTTAGATGCATAAGGTTTTGTTGCAAAATACTCGAGCAAACTATTTTCAAGATGGAAGCAGATGTAAGATAAGATAACTCTCATTACAGTAACTATTTTGTACAGGTGGTATTCTGCAAATACTAGTATAAAGTTATAACGTTAGAGAAATACTCTTGTATTAGTGAAAGTGGTGTGTATTCAATTTCCCATAATACTGGTATTTGTAGAATGTCTTTTGTACAAAGTAATATTCACTCTATTAAGAGTTGTTATACCTTGCTTCTGTTTCCCCCTGGAAAACAATTTGTTCGGACATTCTCCAACAGATCCGAGATACAATACTTGGGGATAAAATGAAATTGTCATGGTACAAAGGCCTTTATAATATGTATACTGGATAAGAATTGATCAAAAGGTAACCAACATTAATAAGAAAAACACAGAAACCTTCAACTTTGGAAGATATGTTTGAGAATGATGGATATGTTATTGTGATGTTCATACCTCTCTCAATGTGTTTAGCAGCATGAGTAAGGTTTACCCATGTCATTCATCTTGATTCATTCACTACTGAAGTATTTATTAAAATGTTACGCGTTTCTATTTTTGCTAAAATGGCATTATTTTTATACTTTTTACAGTTTATAACTTTGTTCATTACGGAGAAGAACTAGGAACTGTGTTGTTTAGTAGGTCATCAATTGCGATAGTATTGAAGAATGTAAGATTCATATAGAAAGTAGGGAAGAAGGGAGATAAGAAAGGAAAAGAGAGAAAAAGGAAAAGAAAAGAAAAAAGAAAAAAGGGGAAGGGACATAGCAGCGGAAGACAGAGGACGAAGGGTGATGCGCCACTTTTCCCAGAACAAATGTCGAGCTCAGCTACGCTCTGCGGTAATGACCGCCATGGCGTTGCCGCGGAGAATGGCTAGCGACACTCGCTGCAGTAGCCACTCCAAACCGCGGGGTTCATTTCTCCGACAGGCTTCCGTTATCTCTATTTTGTGGGGAAATCGGTAGTAAGGGTCTTATAACACCTGACGTCTTGACGGCGACCGGCACAAACCGACAGTGGCTGGCTAGGCTCCTGTATTTATTGATTTTCCTCTCCCCCGCGTTACGGGCGGCGACACCAGGATTTGCGACAGATGCTGCGAGGTTGGAGCCAGAGAACGTGTCGCTGTACTTCGCGTCCTAGACTAGAGATCTACCTTCATCGAATGGGAAAAGGGTCAAGAAGTGCAATTGAAGGCAGAATCGGTAGAACTCTGGGCAAAAATGTTTCACTGTATGTAATCCCGTATCGCGTCGTTTAACTTTGTCGGTGGAAGACCTTCCCGAGTTGATATCATGTAGCCGTTAAGAAATGGGCTAACTTCATCAACTGCCGCCCCAACGATTTGTGTCCCTCTAGCATTATAAGTAATCTTCATTAAACTTTAAGAAGCCTGCTTTGCAATCATATGGTTTCGGGTTCAGTCCCATTGCGCAGCACCTAGGGCAAGTGTCATCTAATGGGCCAACTAATGCTTTCTGAGTAAATTTGGTAAACGAAGCTGTGTGAAAGCCCACCGTGTACATATATATATATATATATATATATATATATATAGAGAGAGAGAGAGAGAGAGAGGGAGAATTCGCAAAAAAAAACAAAAGACGAAGACAGGTGGTGTAGAAAACAAACATATATATATATATATATATATATATATATATATATATATATATATATATATATATACATATACATATATGTATGTATGTATGTAATCGTTTACTCATACGCCTGCAAACATGTAAGTATTCATATGTATGTTCTTTCACTCATATAATACTAGAATAATTTTAGGGGCAGCTAACAAGATTTCCTAATATATAAATGACACCTACTCAGAAAAGACCAAATGCCTCCTTTTACCCTTAAAAAATCAAAAGACAAATCACGATCCATCTAGTCTTGGAACGTGTCCTCTCTATTTCAATCTTCAGACGAAACTAGAAGTTCCATTTTCCGATCCAAATTACATTCACCACTTCTAAACGTCTTTCATACAATTTGCTGGAGAGCAGCACTTCTCTTTCTACCCTCATCTCCAACTTCAAGTGGTATTCGAAGAAGTTAATGAGGGTTTTATCAGAGAGAAACAGCTCGGACTTCAGCCCTTTCAATCTTATCCACCATACTACACCTTCCCCGATATCCATCGGGCTGAGGAAAATTACCTGCCTTTCCTTACCTAGGAAGGCGGCGGGACGATCTTCAGAATAGTCTCGCACGAAAGCTGGATTCATCCTACACACGATAATAACAAAAAAATAAAATCATGATAATAACAACAATGTATACATAAATTATAAACAATAGTGCAACTTTTGAGCCAGTCTATATATATATAAAAGATTAAACTCACCAAATTTCACTTTGTATATCGGAATAAAAAGAATTTAAATAAATTATATATATCAAAGCCTCCACCCGCCAAAAGCAATAATTGAAGCTCATTTATTTCATGCAAGCATGATATATCTACTCAAATTGCGAATGTTTCCCATTTTCTACGTGATATATTTTTTAATAAAAAGATATTCACTATTAAGCGTTTAGCTCCACTGACTCCATTAGGAAGAAAAGAAGAGAAAGCAGGAAAAAGGAAATTGGAATTTGAAGCTTTCATGCCTTTCTCAAGCGAATTAATCAATATATATGTAGCCACGTGGTTACTACAGGTACCTGCCGATCAAAGCAAAAATGATAATAGTTGCAGTTGCATTAGTTGTAGAAAGTATTATTATTATTATTATTATTATTATTATTATTATTATTATTATTATTATTATTAGTTGCGGTAATGGTAGACAGCAGTAGCTGTAGTATTAGTAGTTTGCAGCAGCAATCAATATATTTATGGTATGATATATATTTCACGTTCCATGCATAGATATTTTAAGTAGATTCTGAAACAAAACAAGTGTATATAGCACGATCGTCACAAACTGAATGTTCCACAACGCCGTTGAAACATACTACGTTGTTGACACATTCATCAATTCAGAGTGTTCAAAATGGAGAGCTGTGCCCATGATCTTTGCCGACACTTCATGACGCGTGAGATCAATACGTTTTGTGCTTTGAGGTGAGGATTTGTAATTCGGCTGGTACAGATAAAAAGGGAGTAGAGAGAGAATTCTCAATGGCTGGGAAAAGATTGTGCTAAGTGGTAAGGTGGTTAGTGTGTCTGTGTGTGTTAGTGTTTGTGTGTGTTTATGTATATATATATATAGTCTGTTAAAGTCTGTCATACCGGCCATGACGAAGGGAAATAGCCCTGAAACTCGAGTCGCCTTTATATATTTATATTTATATATTTATATATTTGATCCTTTATATTGAACACTCAATATTTCATCTACATTCAATACTTTCTTTCATGGTGCCATCCATTTTTATTTTATTTTATTTTATATTATATATTGTATATTATATTATATATTGTATATTCCATATTCTATACCCCACATTGGTTCTGCAGGAATATAAATAAAACATAAAAAAACAGACAGTGTTGGAACTCTTTTAAACAAAATAATATATATATATATATATATATATATATATATATATATATATATATATATATATATATATATATATATATATAAGATATTATATATATGTATATATATCTATATCTATAACTATCTATTTATAAATATATATTACATATGTGTGTATACATGTATGTATGTATGTATGTATGTATGTATGTATGTATGTATGTGTGTGTGTATGTTTGTATCTATTAGTGGAAACAGGGGATAGCTTATATTAATAGTAAGACTATGTTCGAATTTAATCAGGTTCATATATTTTTATTGGTAATTTGTCTTACACCTGAACAGAATACACACACACATACATACATACATATATACATACATACATACATACATACATACATACATTTACTTTTGGCACGGTTAGGACGACGAGTGTTCCAGTGATCCGATCAATGGAACAGCCGGCTCGTAAAATTAACGTGCAAGTAGTGGAGCACGCCACAGACACGCGTACCCTTAACATAGTTCTCAGGGAGATTCAGCGTGACACAGAATATGGGCATTTAGCACGGATGATATTCCGTGGTTTTAAACTAGTTTCAATCACTATATCGGCTTCTTTTCTGAGCGTTCTGATTTAAGTGGATAATCATACGAAATATTTTTGTGATTTGCTTCTCATGGGCGTTTTAAGTACCTGGCTTTATTATTTAGCCTGCCGTGGAGGAAGGAGCATCGCCCATGATCTTAGTAGGCCTTCTGAAATAGGTGTGACCAATGCCGTTAGTGTTCTGCTTAAACTGTTATAAATCGATGAATACGAAAAAGACAATGTACAAGGAAATGAATTCCAAAGGGAAGCAGTTCTGATGATGACGGACTGTGTATCGTGGTTAGTGCGGTCTTTGAGTATTGGGTATAACAAGGGTGATGAAAGGAAGAGAGAGTGTGAATCGAGAGTGTGAATGAAAGTAACTTTGAGGTGCAAAGGCAGTGAGAGGATACAGTACGTCAGTGAGAATTTCTAAGATACTCGTAGAAAAAGATAAGAGTTCATCTGTTGAGTGAAGAGATGGTGCATATAAAGGGAAGATAGTCCCACGACGCTCATAGGAATGCGTCAAGCGGAGTTTAATGATACAGTCACATGTATTGGACGATAACTCATCTCAACTATCAGATCGGTTCTTCTTCATCGCAAATTCACCACCGCCCTTTCATTTCTTGCCTATCAGTTGCCAACGTAAAAGAAACCGTTGCCACAATCCATTTCATTTAGCCGATTTTCCCCTTGAAGGAAAGCTGTAGCGATATTGAATGGGTCAAACTCTGTTGCAACTAGAGCAGTATGGCGCTGTTCATCTGGGTTTTTCTTCATCCAACAGGTCTCCAGCAGCACATCTGTAGATGTATTCTTTGCTTGTTTATGCTTATACATTTAACATTTGTTTTTACATTTATTATTCCTGCTCAATTGAAGAGCCGTCAGTCGCTGTAAATTGACCAACTTGTGCGACAGACAATGCTTGGGACATCTTTTCTTGTCCTCTCTAAATGAGGCTGTTCGGTCACAGGGGATTGCACCCAACCCTTCTAACTATCAAGATTCAAGAAAATGACTTTTAAATAAACCCCCTTTCACACAATAGGCAGATTTGTAGCTCTGTGTCCAATATTTCAAGTTTGGATACATCACAATGCCTCGATAGGCAAGGAACTTTTGGAGACTAATATAGATAAAACTGGTTATTTCTTTCTATTCCTCATAAAGTACTTTGATGTTGGACACTTCTTGTTACGACAGGCATAATGTGCTGTAGTGTTTCAATTTACCTGTGCCTTGTAGAGTTTATAGCAACACGTATCTGTACAACGCTAAAAACACACTCTATTAGTTGCCATGTTCCAGTGACAAGTGAAGATTAAGATAACTAGTAAGAGCACCAACCAGACTTTCATTATCCTAGATGTCACTGACCAGGGTAGCTCAGGGAGGTTTAAGATTCGCAGTTTTCCTTCTCTTACATAAATATTGGTTTGGAATTTTGGCATAAGGCTAGCAATTTTGGGACACTTGGGAAATTCGATTATATCGACCTCAGTGCTCAACTGGTACTTATTTTATCGACTCCGAAAGATTGAAAGGCAAAGTCGACTTCGGTAGCATTTGGATCCAGAATGTAAAGACAGACGAAATGCCGCTAAGCATTTTGTCCGGTGTGCTAACAATTCTCGCTGCCTTATCTCTTACATGAATATTCCTTTTCTACTCTAGACACAAGGCCCGAAATTTTGTGGGAGGAGGCCAGGCAATCAGATCGACCCCAGTACGCAACTGGTACTTAATTTATCGACCTCGAAAGGATGAAAGGCAAAGTCGACCTCGGCGGAATTTGAACTCAGAACGTAAAGACAGACGAAATAACCGCTAAGCATTTCGCCCGGCGTACTAACGTTTCTTATTTCTTTATTGCTCACAAGGGGCTACACACAGAGGGTACAAACAAATTAAGTCGATTATATCGACCCCAGCGCCGTAGCTCGTACTTATTTAATCGACCCCGAACGGATGAAAGGCAAAGTACGAGACCTAGTTGCTCATCGCTTCTAATTATTCTTAAAGTGCAGTCGTTCACCGTCTCACACACCCGTGCTTTGTTGTGAAAGTCGTTGATCTTATACTGGGTTCCTCTGCTCTTTGACAGATCTTGTATTTCTTCTCATTGATTTCTAGCAAC